>NC_061119.1:12681870-12854374 GCF_002878395.1 Capsicum annuum | reverse complement strand
GCATGGGTTCCTGACTGTACTTAGCATTCCAGGATATCAGTAGCAGATTTAGTAGTGAGTCCTCATCAATCGAGGTTATTATTTTATTTCAGTATTTCAGTAGATTTAGTATGTTCAGTAGTTGGAGTTAGTTGGGGACTGTCCCATCAACTCTACATTTAGACATATAAGGCTTTCGGACTAGACTACTTCAAATAGATGTTCAGTTTTCAATATTATTATCAGTATTCATTATTTGTTTTTGGTTTATGAACCTTATGTCATTTTCAGCCTATCTTCCACATGTAATTTAAGTATTATTAATCTGTACTCACAGCAGGCATCTGTCATAGGTTAGCTTGTGGTCCTTCGGGGTCGTAAGCATCGTGTGACGCCCAGGGTGTAGTTTCAGGGTGTTGCAAACTTGGTATCAGAGCCTAAGGTTCTAAAGTGTCCTAGGAAGTCTGAAAGTTGCATCAGGTAGAGTCTTGTGCATATGTGTGTGGCGCACCACACTTATGGGCAAGAGGCTACGAGGCGTTTAACAAAAGTTTCCCTTCTTTCAGTGGTCATATCATGAGAGTGAGCATGAGTTCAAGTTAAAATCTCTGTCTAATTCAAATTTCCCTCCGTTTACAAAACATGGCTCCCAGAAAGACAAACGGAAGAAAAACTAGCAACCAGCCAGCACCTCCGCCCATTTAGGAAGATCCCCTGAATGAACACATTTCTCATAGAGAATTCAGAGCTGCATTCACCATTCTATCCCATTATATGGAAGCTCAGAATGTTCGACTAGATGTTGTTCAGTCCAACCCAGTGGCCTATACTACTGCAGTTAGAATTCAGGACTTCACCTGAATGAACCCTCCTTCATTTTCAGGGTCTAATTTTGAGGAGCACCCACAGGAATTCCTTGACATGGTGCAAAAGGTAACAGACATTATAGGTATAACTTTTAGTGAGAGTGTCGAGTTAGCTGCCTGTCATTTCCAAGATGTAGCTCATACATGGTTTAAGCAGTGAAAGGTAGATTGAGGCATAGATGCAGGGCAAATAGAGAGGGAAAAGTTTTCTACTACTTTCTTTGATAGGTTCTTTCCGTTGGAGTTGAGAGAGGCTAAGGTGCTAGATTTTATCAACCTGAGGCAGGGCAACATGAGTGTGAAAGAGTATTTCCTCAAGTTTACTCAGTTATCTAGGTACGCTCTTTATGTGGTAGCTGACAGAAGGTCTAAGATAAGAAGTTCATGTTTCGTGTATCTGATAGTATGGTCAAGGAGTGTAGGACCACAATGCTAATAAAGAAGATGGACTTGTATAGGTTTATGGTCCATGCTCAACAGACCACCTCACCAGTTTTGCAAAGAATCCTGAAAGGTTCAATATACCTAGGACTGATGTCTGCGGTCAACATAACTCCTCTATCTAATTTCTTCTGCCAGAATCTTGTCCTAGATAACCCGAACCCGATCTAATGACTCATGAGGCAAATCTGTGCTACATGGCCTATCCTTCAAAATCTCGAACCAACCAATAGGAGATCAACATCACCTACAGTAACAATGCATCAAATTGAGCCATTTGAATACTTGAGTGAATGCTATTATTATATGCAAACTCTGCCAAAGATAGAAACTGGTCCCTCTGAACCCTAAAATCCAATACGCAAGAGTGGATCATGCCCTCCAAAACCTGGATAGTTCGCTCTGACTGCCCATTAGTCTTGAGATGAAAGGATGTGCTAAGGTCAACTTGGGTGCCTAACTTCTCTTGAAATGTCCTCCAAAATATAGAGGTCAACTGAGATCCTCAGTCTAAAATAATAGACACAAAGGATCCATGTAGGAGCACCCCCTTCTGAATGTAAACACGATCTAACCTCTCGGTAATGTAGGAAATACGAATGGGGATAAAATGTACAGACTTGGTTAATCGATCCACAATGACGCAAATTCTTTCATAACCATAGGAGGTGAGAGGCAACCCATCTATGAAATCCATCGTAACTCTCTCCCACTTTCACTTGGGAATGGGTAGCTATTAAAGCAATCTACCAGGTCTCTGATGCTCGGCCTTTACCTGCTGACAATAAAGGCATCAAGCCATAAATCCTACTATATTCTCTGCATACCCCTCCACCAGTAATGCTACCTCAAATCCCTATACATCTTAGTTGTTCCAGGGTGAATGAAGTATTTAGAGCTATGAGCCTCATGAAGAATCAACTGAATCAAATCTCTAACCTGCGGAACATAAATACGACCATCAAACCTCAGGACACTCTCAAAATCTAGGGTATCCCTCCTGGACTCACCTCTCAACACCTTCCCTCGAATGCTATGAAGCATGTTATCCTTAAACTGATGACCCTAAATTTGCTCCAATAAGGTAGATCTATCCTCAACACTAGCAATGATCCTCCGAGGGTCAAAATATTGAGATGAAATATCAAGTTAGCTAAACACTGGATGTACAAAGATAACGACCACTAAGAAACTGAAATGAAGGCTAATCTACCCATACTCACTGACTTCCAACTCAAGGAGTTCGCTACTATATTTTCCATACTCGGATGGTAGAGAATAAAAATATAATAGTCCTTGAACAACTCAATCCATCTATGCTGCCTAAAATTAAGCTCCTTCTAGGTCATAATATACTAAAAACTACAGCCATGATCCAAAATCCAAGGGTCACGATGGAACTCATCACTGCAAACCTTGATGAGTAAGCCTATCGTCCATATGGATACCTAAAGAGGAAAAGATAGAAATACCCCTAGGGTTTGGCTTCTATAATAAAGTCGAACCTTATAAGTATAATAAATATGGAAAGAATAAATTTAACAACACAACCATAACTCCCAACAACCAATGTCTACAATATAAGAACGTATCTAGTACAACTCGAATCCAAAAAAAATACATAAGATGTCCAAATACAAGAAAAACCCTATTGCTTAAATAAAATAAAGACATAGTCAATAAGAAAGGTAGTAGAATACATTCGGACACTTGAAAGTCAACCACTATATTGAAAGCACAAAATATTTCCCAAATCAACCAAGCTGGGGCACACTCAAACTAGGACCTGCATCGAAAGGGCGCAGTAGGCGTGATTACGATCCACTTGTACTCAGTAGGTATCATAGGCCGACTGAGGAAAGTAGATAATAAAACATACAAAATACATATAAAGGGCATCTCAACTGCAATAAAAAAATGTCCTACAATAGCAGCTCATACTGCTTGTACTAATAGTTCTACTATATATATATATATATATATATATATATATATATATATATATAACACAACTATATTACAATAACACGAATAGGTAGAACACAAATTTGTACCATAATCCATACAAGTAGAAACAAGTATAAACAAAAATGCCATGTACAAATAACGAAAGATAGATCAAATAGGCATATGCCAAGTCAATATGGTAATTCAATTACAACATAAATGCAATAAATCAAGTTCAATGTATAAGATGGCAATGATGAAGATGATGATGCATGAGGTTGTCGCACAACCTCAGTATACAACCACAGAGGCAAACCTCCTGACGTGGGTCTCATAGGGTTTTATCAGCCCATATGCCATCCATATATATATATATATATATATATAATATATATATATATATATATGTATATCCATATCTCCTCCTAGGCACATCCCCTGGGGAGGGTTTTACAAGATGTCATATTTTTTTATAAAAAGGTGTTGCTATTGTTTCCCAGATATCGCTATGGTGGTACCATTTGTTTCATGAATGCGTACGATATAAGGAGGAGATGCTCACAACCAATCACAATGAATATTTCCACTGACAACCATAAGATTTACTTCCATAACCATCCAGACTAATATATTCGACAACCACGTGAGCTAATATCCATTTATTATTTCCACTATCCATGAAATTTCACATGATTTGAATGCCAATAAAACATGATTATAACATAATACACTGATAGTACACAATGGGAATTTCAACAACACATTATGATTATTCACATGTATTTCAGGCTACCCCATCACATAAGACCCCACATGGTCAGACATATCATATAATATCTCAAAACCAATAATTGTATCAAATAAGGTCCCCACACGGGGACAACACATTAAGATGGACAATTTTATGATTAGTTCCCATCCCCTTAATATGTATTTTGTATACGAATTAACTACCCATCCCAATCTAAAGAGTTAATCCATAACCTACCTCGAAGGTCGAAACTGGTCCGCTATACTTTAAGGCACGACCTTACTTCTTACGAATGATCACGAAATAAACTAAAAGTAAGAAATATAGAATCTACGGTCAAAACAAAGCCACTAATACTCGTATTGCCTACTTTTAGTTCAGGATCAAAACGAACCCCCAAAATGGGTTTTAAAAAAAAAAGGGCAAAATCGTAGCTTTATTTCAAAATGTGTTTCCTATACTTTTAGGATTCTACAGCTATAAACCCAAGTCAAAACGAGGTTCAAATAGAAGAAAAACTATTTTTAAACTTTACCAGGTAAAACATTTGAAATCCACTTTAAAATCAATAATTAAAGTTGTTTTGAAAATGGAATCGAGCAAAAACAAGTAATTATAGGATTAGGAACATTATTCAAGTGAAAAGGAGTAAATTTGGGATTTAAATCAACCCCTAAGGTTTTAGGGTTTTGAGAAATTAATCTAGAAATTTACTAAGAGAAAGGTGAATTCTAACCTTAAATCCATAAGAGAATCAAGAAATAAATATTAATCTAGCTTCTCAAGCACCCATAAGCTCTACTCTTAAGCTCTCACACTATTTTAGAGTTTTTGGCTCTTGGGAATGAGTGAGTAATGACCAGTTAGCGAGCTAAGGGGTCTATTTATACCCATACTAGGTTCTCAGATGTGCAATCACACTACTTGGCTGCAGTAGAAGATATGGCTATCCCCATAGGGCATGGTGTGATAGCAGTACATTCTGCTATGAAAAATGATAGCTGAAACTAGGTGATTTTCAAAGTTTCTACTAAGGCCTTGTGAATTATTAAAAATTTGATACACACAAATGAACTATGTAATCACACTAACTTCTTTGAACTCAATGGCGATATCAAATTTTCAGAAAGATGTCATTTTTACAAGTTGACCCCTGAAATCTAATATTACAAGTTTTAAAATTGAGGGTAAAAATGAGATTTAAAAGCCACCAAAAAAGATGTAATATGATACCACCCTAAAATCAACATTTCGTATCTGTTGGAGCAATCTATTTAACCACCTGATTACACGGACCAAAAGATAACCACAGAAGTCCATAATAAGGCTCTTGAAGCCTCCAAAAATCATAATATCACACAGATGGTACAAAATGCATTGGGAAATAAGCTGATCAACCCCACAAACCAGAAATACCATAATGCAACTATGTAGGGAAGGGGTAAGAAGAGGGGATAAAATAGTTAAATCACACAAAACATATCTTGCACACTTTCATCAAAATTTAAGCCATTACATTATCCACCATTAAAGTCTGGTTCATCCTCGAACTAGGGAAAATGAATGCCTAAATTAATGAAGAGCTGGGGATAAGAACTACGCATATCAGACTCAACCTCCCAAGTGGCCTCATCTACGGGTCGATGTCTCCACTGAACCTTAACCACAGGGATAACTCTAGTGTGCAACTGCCTAACATCCCTAGCTAAAATAGAAATCGGCTCATCTATGAAAGATAACCGCTCATCTAATTAGAACTACTGCTAACGAATGGCATGAGACTCATACACAATATAATAGAGAAGCATAGAAACCTGAATAACTGGGAGAACAACTGATAAAATTGGGGACAAAGATAACTTATAAGCCATGTCACCTACAGTCTAAAGAATCTCAAATGGGCTAATGTACCTGGGGCTAAGCTTGCTCCTTCTTTCAAATTTATCACAACCTTCATAGGTGAACCTCAAAGAAAAACTCGATTGACAATATCAAATCTCAACGCATGAAGTCTATGATCAACATAGAATATTTGCCTACTTTGAGTCACTCGAAGCCTATCTAGAATGAATCAAACTTTATCCATGGACTCACGAAGCAAGTACATACCTCAAGGTCTAACCTCAGAAACATCAAACCAACCCATAGGTGAGCGACAACGCTTATCATACTATGCCTCAAAAAGAGCCATATTGATATTGGAATGATGGCTTTTATTATAACCAAACTAGCTAAAGCCAAATGTTTCTCCTACTAGCTACCAAAATCCATCATGAATGTGTGGAGAAAATCCTCTAAAATCTGGATAGCCTGCTTTAACTAACCATCACTCTGGGGTGAAATATTGTGCTAAGATTAACCTGCATACCCAACTTATCCTAAAAAGTCCTTCAAAGGTGCAAAGTAAATATAGAACCCCAATATAAAATAATAGACATTGGCACACTATAAAGTCGCATATTTTTGTAAATAATGGGCTAATCTCTTTGCATTATAGGAGACCTGCACCTGAAGGAAATGCACAAACTTGGTCAATCGATCTATGATGACTCAAACACTATCAAATCCATGGGAAGTCTGAGGCAACCCGATCATGAAATCCATACTAATTTATTCCCATTTACACTTAGAAATGGGTAACCACCGAAGCAATCCACCAGGTCTCAAATGAATCCTTCACCCACTGACAACAAAGGTAATGAGCTACAAAATCAACTACATCCTTCTTCATACCACCCTACCAGTAATGCTATCTCAAATAACAATATATCTTAGTCACCCATGGATAGATAAAATACCTGGAATAATGGGCCTCCTCCAAAACCATTCTTAGCCAATCACCCACTCTTGGCACATAAACTCAACCCTCAATCCTCTAAATACTATCCAAATCAAGTGAGCCTTTCTTAGCCTCGCCATTCAACACCTTATCTCAAATCGATCTCAAAGCCATATCATCAAACTGATGAGCTCAAATCTGCTCCTTTAAAGAAAACCTAGCCTCCATAAATGCCAAAACTTACCTTGGTTTTGAAATATCAATCCTAACAATATGGTTAACTAAAGATTGTACCTCTAAGGCCAAAGGCCTCTCCTAGGTTAAGAGATGTGCCAAGCTACCCATATTTGTCAACTTTCATCTCAAGGCATCCACAACCACATTATCCTTCCTCAGATGATAGAGAATAGTTATCTCATAATACTCGAGAAATTCAAGCCAATGAAGAATAATACCCCATACTTTTCCTATCTTAATTTCGCTCCTAGAATGTTGAAGTCTAGATTCAATGATGAATGAATTTTGTTACAAGTGAAAATTTCCAGATTTAGACTCTCCATTGTGTAGATAATTGAATAAGCTTTCCATCGATACCTAATTCGCTTAAATCCGATACGTGGTTGAGAAGTTATGGCAATTTTAGTGAAACATTGTGCCACTTGTGCACTCACCGTGTTGCGAAGATGGTTAAAATCCTAATTGTCAAATTCCAATGGACCTCCATAATTTCCCCGCATTGTAGAGAGGTCTAATTTCCCATTTGGCAATTTCCTGTATGCCAATGCGATTGTACCACATTGTGTTGGTGGCTTAAATGGCATTTCTATAGAGCACCACGATGGTGGTGCATCATGGAGAACTTCTAGTTCCCAGTCGTCAAAAACTAGTGAGTCACCGGGATAGTGACGCTTCACAGTGGCATGCCAGTTCAAAAAATTTTGTCTTTTCCAATTCCGATTAAAAGTTTAAAGGGGGTATTTTGGTCAATTCCCAAGCTCCCAATCCATCCAAAACATAGGATTAGGCATATTCAAAGAACTTTATGCTTATTTATCATCCATTGTCTCTCAAAGAAAAAACTCCTAGAACTCAAAAGCTTCTTCTCCAAGAAATCAAATTCCACCATTGTTTCTCCAAGAAAGCTCTAAATTTAGGAATCCCAAGACAAGATAATCAAGAACTCATCTTCAATAACTCAAATAGGAATCAATAATTCAAGTTTTTTCATCTAATCATCAATAAAGGTATGTGGAGTTTATGAACAAGGATCCTCTTCCATCCTTGTGCCCAAAACCAAGTTTTTAATTATAAATTCATATGATTTTGAATGAATATACATGAAATTTGAATTAGAGTTCATACCCATTATTGTTATTTGAAAGATTATGAGATTTCAAGTGTTTATGAAGTTGAATTGTATGCCTATTTCTATATTTTCATGTCTATTGCAGTAAATTTCAGATTTTGAATTATCATTATTCTCAATATCAAGTATGAATTTTATGATGTTTTGACATGAACTTGATGCATGGGTTATTAAACCCAAATTTATATGTTGATATTTCAAGAAAGATGATGCTTTAAGCATCCTATGATCAGATTATTTACATACTTTCAATAAAGCTTTGATCTTTTGATCTTCAAATAAGTTTGGAATCCACTTTACAGATTTATTACAGACTACAAAATCAAAATAGCTTTATTTTTAGATTTAATCAGAGAAAAGCATAATTGGTTTTAGAATAAACCCTTATGCTAGTTTTAAAGTGGATTTCCAACAGAATGAGTGCAACTTAAAGGGAGTAGTATTTAGCACCGAGCGGAAAGTGTGGGATTAGGTGCCTTATCTTCCACAGAACCACGTAGCCAACATAGGTATAGATTATCAGATTATTCCCACTTCTATGTAGATGACAGTTACATATGTGATCACTTAGCTCAGGTTATACTCCTTGGAAAGAGTATGAAACCTATCTCCATCATGAGGTTTTCCCCTTAGGGGAACAATACGTTGGACTCCATGGTAGCTCACATGGTTTATGTTCGTTAGAAGAACCTTCCTACAAACTGTAGATAATAGAAAAGAATAATAGAAATGATTTTAGAAAACTAAGTGTAAAGGCTCACAATTTTATTTGAATTATGACTAAAAGGAAGATAATAGTTACAAATTTTAGCTTTTAGATTTTAGACATAGAAGTGAGTCTTTTTTACACTTAGACAGTTTGATTTAAAGACAAAGTATTAGCACTACTTTTAGAACTAAATGTTATGACTCATTGAATTTACAAAGTATGATTTGCTATTCATGATTTCAGATTTCAGTATTTCAGATATTCCAACTTATGTGAGTTATTTTCATTTAGCATGCATTGTTTTACAAATTATGATGATGATATGATGTTTTACTTATATATTTTACCCCCATATACTTTGTACCTCCTCAAAGTATTGATCCATATGTACGTCTATATGCTATATAGTCTAATAATATAGGTTCAGGTGCTCAGTATCAGTAACATGAGTAGTTCGAGCATCTCTATCCATATCCGACAGTTGGCGATTCCTTATAGTTTGGGGGCTTAGTCATTTAGATTTTGCAGCTTATTAGTTTACATAATTCAGTATTTCTTTTCACACAGTTTGAGTTAGCTAGGGATTTGTCCTAATGACTCTGTAGATAATAGTAGTAGAGGCTTGTCAGACTGCTTGATTTGATTCAGACTTACAATATTTGGTTTTTAGAGATTTTATTCAAATTATTCTCAGTTATTTCAGTTAGTTTTCCACATTTAGTATGACTTTTTTTTGTCTATATTTCCCTTATTATTTGATTTAAATTTATTAGAAGGTAGATGGGGTTAGCCTAACGATACTCGTATTTTTTAGCACCGTGTGACATCTCGGGATCATATTTTAGGGCATTACAAAATTGGTATCAGAGCCTAAGATTTTATAAGGGTCGTAGGGAGTTAGACAAGCCATGTTATGTAGAGTCTTGATTATGGGTGTAAAGTGTTCCTTATTTATAAGCAAGAGGCTATGGGACGTTCTTAAACAATAATCTTTTTCTTTCATGATCTATCATGCTTATAGTATCTCTATCTACTTTTAACTCGTGGTCTTATGTGACAGTTGAATATGCCTCCTCGTCGAGCTAACGCCCATAGAAATTATAGCCAGCGACCCCAGCCCATCGATTCTCTGAATGAGAATATGTCCCATGCTGAGTTTTGGGCTGCCTTCCAGGCATTAGCCTAGGAAGTGACTACCAATGTTTAGAGAAACCATCAGGCTGTAGTCCCAATTCAGTAGAATGGTGATTTAGCAACAGCCAGAATCATATATTTTATGATAATGAATTCGCTAGAGTTCTTTGGGTCAAAAGTATATGAGGACTTGTAGCTTTATTTAGATGAGGTGAAGAAGATAACCCATATTATGCATATTTCTAA
Source organism: Capsicum annuum (assembly GCF_002878395.1). NCBI lineage: Eukaryota > Viridiplantae > Streptophyta > Magnoliopsida > Solanales > Solanaceae > Capsicum > Capsicum annuum. The sequence continues at coordinate 12,844,156 of NC_061119.1, read as the reverse complement.
CAATAGAGTGTAGAGTTGGCATCCTATAGATTGAGGATGTAGCATATGATTGGGTGGTTAGGTGAAAGAATGGTATAGGCGAGAATGCAGCTCCTACGAGTTGGCAAGTGTTATTGGATGCTTTTCTTGACAGGTTCTTCCCATGCGAGATAAGGTAAGCTAAGATAGAGGAGTTTGTGAGTTTGAGTAGGTCTCAATAACAGTGAAAATGTACTTCCTTAAGTTCAACCAATTGTCTAAGTATGCCCCTAATACGATGGCTGATCCTATGGCAAGTATGAGTAAGTTTATTACTAGAGTATCTAGCTTGGTAGTCAAGGAGTGTAGGACTTCCATGCTTATTGGGGACATGGATCATGCTAGATTGATGATTCATTCTCAGCAAATTGAGGTAGAGAAGTTGAAGGGAAGAGATAGAAGTAATAAGAGGGCTAGAACAGGGCAATTTGAGTATGGCCAGGTTAGGTCTGGATGGGGAAATCATTTATAGTTTCAAAATTGTTCATCTATGCCAGCACCATCTTCAGCTAGTGCTCCCACTCCCAGAGCTAGACCAGAATAGTAGGGTAATTCTTCTATGTCCAGATCTCAGAATAGTATGAGTGGAAGACCCAGTTATCCTCCATGTGCTAAGTGTGGTAAGAATCACCCTGGTGAGTGTTTAGATAGATATAAAGGTTGTTATCGTTGTAGTAAGTTAGGATATAGAATCAGAGAGTGTCTGCATACTAAGCAGGTAAATAGAGATGTTTGTCCCCAGACTCGGGCTACTAGTGCACCAACTCCTATAGGCCACTAGTACCTCCTCAGGGCTTATCATCCAGTACCTGTGGCGATCAGCTCCAAAATTAGTTTTATGCCTTACCATCCCATCAAGAGCAAGAGGATTCACCAGATGTTGTTATCGATATGCTTTGTGTCTTTTATCTTGATGTTTATGTGTTGTTAGACCCTGGGTCAAGCTTCTCTTATGTGACCGCATTAATTTCATTCAATTTTAAAATAGGTCCTAAAATGATCCTTGAGCCCTTCTTGGTTTCTACCCCAGTAGGTGAGTCAGTTGTTGCCAAACAAATCTATAGAAAGTGTCCTATCACTATCCTTCATAAAATCATATTAGCTGACATAATAGAGTTAGATATGGTTGACTTTGATCTTATTCTTGGTATGGACTATCTTCATTCATGTTATGTATCCATAGATTATCACACCCGAGTGGTGAAGTTTCAGTTTCTAAATGAGCCAGTCTTTTAGTGGGACGACGATTCAGTGTCTCCTAAAAGTCATTTCATATCTTATCTTAATACCAGAAAGTTGATTTCCAAAGGGTGTATCTACTATCTAGTTTGGGTTAAAGACACTAAGTCTGAGACTCCAATAGTTCAGTCAGTCAGTGTAGTCAATGAGTTTCCTGACATCTTTCTCAAAGATTTGTCAAGGGTACCTCTTGATAGGGAAATAAAATTTAGAATTGACCTTCTTCTAGATACTCAGCCTATTTCTATTTTGCCTTACCGTATGGCTACAGCTAACCTTTAAGAGTTAAAAGAGAATCTTAAAGATCTCTTAGATAAAGGTTTCATAAGGACTAGTGTTTCTCCATAGGGTGCTCCCATTCTATTCGTGCAAAATAAAAATGGTTCTTTATAAATGTGCATTGACTATCATTAACTGAATAAAGTTACAGTAAAAATAGATATCCTCTTCCTAGAATTGATGACTTATTTGATCAACTCCAATGTGCAAGTTATTTCTCAAATATAGATCTTAGATCTAGCTATCATCATCTTAAAATGAGGAAATGTGATATTTCAAAGATAACTTTCAGAACCCGTTATGGTCATTTTAAGTTTCTAGTCATGTCCTTCGGTCTTACAAATGCTCTAGCAACTTTCATAGACTTGATGAATCAAGTGATTAAATAGTACTGGACATGTTTTTCATAGTCTTTATCGATGATATTCTTGTCTACTCGCGTAGTGAGGATGATCATGCAGATCATCTTAGAATTGTGTTGCAAACTCTTAGAGATCACCAGCTGTTCGTCAAATTCAGCAAGTGTGAATTTTGGCCAAGGACAGTAACTTTTCTTGGTCATATTATTTTCAGTGATGGTATTAGAGTTGATCCCCAAAAGACTGAAGTTGTAAGAAATTGGCCTAAACCTGTCTCTCCATCAGACTTAGGAGTTTCTTGGGTTTAGTTGGCTATTACAAATGTTTTGTTGAGGGTTTCTCTTCTATTGTGTCTCCTATGTATAGATTGACCCAAAAGAAAGTTAAGTTTTAATGGTCAGATTCCTGGGAGAATAGTTTTCAAGAATTAAAGACTCGACTCACTTCAGCTCCAGTTTTAGCATTACCTAATGGTACAAATGGTTTCGTTATGTATTGTGATGCCTCTTGAGTTGGTTTGGGTTGTGTTCTGATATAGAGAGGCAAAGTTATAGCTTATGCCTCTAGATAGCTTAAGCCTCATAAAAAGAATTACCCAATCTGTTATCTTGAGTCAGCTGCTATTGTGTTTGCTTTGTAAATTTAGAGACATTATCTTTATGGGGTGCATGTTGATGTGTTCACGGATCACAAAAGCTTTCAGTATGTGTTTACTCAGAGGGATTTAAATCTTTGTCAGAGAAGGTAGTTAGAATTGTTGAAAGATTATGATATGAGTGTGTTGTATCCTCCAGGAAAGGCCAATGTAGTGGAAGATGCCCTTAGTAGATTGTCCATGGGCAGTGATGCTCATACGGAGAATGATAAGAAAGAGTTAGTTTGAGAAGTTCATTGGTTAGCTAGATTGGGTGTGAGATTGGTTGATTTAGCTAAAGGGAATGTTTGGGTTCCGGATCTTCTCTAGTTTTGGAAGTGAAAGAGAAGCAAGATAAGGATTTTAGTTTGGTCAAACTGAAGGAGTCGGTTAAAGACCAAAAGGTAGAGATTTTCTCCCAAGGGGGAGATGGTGTTTTGAGATACCAGAGTATATTGTGTGTGTCATGTGTTGATTATTTGAGGTAGTGCATTATGGTGGAAGCGTATGGTGCGCATTATTCCATTCATCTCGGAGCCACCAAGATGTACCGCGACTTACGGGAAATCTATTGGTGGAGTGATATGAAGAAAGATATAGCAGAATTTGTAGCCAAGTGTGCAACTTATCAAAAGGTTAAGGTATAGCACCAAAGACCTGGTGGTACGTTGGAAGAGTTTTGTATCCCCACTTAGAAGTGTGAAGAGGTGAATATGGACTTTGTGATTGGATTACCCCATTCGCGTCGTCAGTATGATTTGATTTGGGTAATAGTAGACAGATTGACTAAGTCAGGGCATTTATTGCCAGTTCATACATCTTATACAATTGAAGATTATGCTAAGCTGTATATCCGAGAGTTAGTTAGATTGCATGGAGTTCCTTTATCTATCATCTCTGATAGGGGTACTCAGTTTACCTCTTAGTCTTGGAAAGCCTTTCAGAAGGGTCTTGGTACCCAAGTTCATCTTATTTCAGCTTTTCATCCACAGACAGACGGTCAGGCTCTAGAGGATATGTTGAGGTCATGTGTTCTTGATTTCAAAGGTAGTTGGGATGACTATTTGTCATTGATTGAGTTTGCTTACAATAATAGTTATTATGCTAGTAGTTAGATAGATCCATTTGAGGCTCTTTATAGGAAGAGATGTAGATCGCTAGTTCATTGGTTCAAAGTGGGTGAGGGCTCGACATGGTGTTTGAGGCCATGGAGAAAGTTTGGTTGATTCAAGAGAGATTAAAAGCAATAGAGATGTCAGAAATGTTATAGAGACATAAAAAGAAGGGACCTTGAGTTTGAGGTTGATGACCTTGTGTATTTGAAAGTTTCACCCATGAAAGGGATGAAAAGATTTGGCAAAAAGGGAAAACGTAGTCCCCGATATGTAGGCCCCTTTTGAATTTTGAGCCATGTTGGGAAGGTGGCTTATGAGGTTGAGCTACCCACATATTTATCCTCAGTTTATCCAGTATTCCATGTGTCCTTGATAAAGAAGTGCATGGACGATTCAGCCGTTATAGTTCCTCTAGAAAGTACAGATATTTAGAATAGCCTTTCTTACGAAGAAGTTCCAGAAGAGATTCTTGATCATCAGATCCATAGACTAAGGAATAAAAAAGTTTCCTTGGTCAAAGTTTATGACTCCAATTTGCCGAACAGAAGTACTGAGCAAAATCAGTCTACTTGGCTAACAACTCTAGATTACGGGGTGAGAGACCTAGGCTAATAATAAGACAAAGGCCAACAATAAGATTACCAGACCCACCGAGGGTTGCCTACGTATCCCAACCCGAGAGAAGGGAATCAGGTATGCGTAGTTCATCCAGATTGGACAATTAATGATTAACTAATAAATTGACCCTAACTTAAGAGACACAACCAAAACCAAACAAATAAAAACTTTTTCGATTGTCAACTAGACACTTCAACTAAGACTTACACCACTAATTATGAAAAAATCTTTTTGGTATTTTTGTTTTTGACAAATAAGTAGAAAAGGCAAAAAAAAACCCTCTTTTTTTTTTGAACTTACGGTACTTTGAGAAGACAAATGCAAAAAGTTAAAAAAAATCTTTTTGAGTTTTTGGATCGTGAAGAACAAAATCCATAAAGAACTCTAAAATAAACTACGACACCCCTTTTGATTCATTCTTTTTGACTCACTTTTTTTCTGTTTTTTTTCTTTTTCATTTTTGACTACGCACCTTACTCCTATTTTTTTTCAAATCAGTTTGTCAAATGACCATGTTACCCTTAAAGATGCAATAGTTAGCACGTAGGGATGCTTTAGAGGTGAGTCTCCTACAAAGGGCCATGTGGGTCCCGCTAGGTCTCAGTATGATGCACATAAGCATGACCTAAAGGCTGACCTATGTTGTGGTTCACTAACAAGGCTGTTCGGGAGAGCGTTTGGTCGATAGTGGCTGCTTTACTTTTAACCTACTCCATAACACCGACGGGTCCCCCCTAAAATAAGGGTGACTCAACTAGAAGTCGTGTACAACACGTGTACTACAGACTTGTTGCAGAAAGAAGGCCTGGGGTAGACACATGATACCAGATATAAAAGAGGTAACACATAGGATAAATACTATAGACAAAGAGCACAAAAACGCACAATAGTGATAACAATAACGCAAACAATAATCACAAACAATGTTTATACACCCATAATGCCAAACAAAGCCGATACGACTCGAAAAATAAGCTCGAATTCTGAAATGCTCCTCAGCAGAGTCGCCAGAGTTGTCACACCCCTTTTTGTACTCTGAAAAGATATGGTTTAAGGTTTGAGAGGGTTTTCATTATTAAAGTGACAAAATGAAGATTTGTTCTGAAAAAAGGATTATTTTTACATTTAAAAACTCAGAGTCGCCACTTGACATAAACTCGGTGTGCCAAGTCACCTTTTAAAATCCTTTTCAAAATTATTTGACTCTTTGAAACTAATTTATGAACAGAGATTCCGGCTAAGGAATTCTAAGGAATTCTGTTGACCGAGGGGAAGGTGTTAGGCACCCCTTGATCCCGTGGTTTGACCACAGTCGCTTGGTGGAACATATCGGCTAATTCGACACTAAGAGTGTATAAACTACACAAAAAACATACAAACCAATCAATCAAACGAACAAACAAACAAATCCAAAATTATAGTGTTCAGTCCAATTATTACAATCCAAAAATAGAAAAATGCAAAAAAATATAAATCATATTCTAAACTAATCCTAAACTATGTTCCGATGTTTTACCCGATGCCTTGGGCCTTCATCACGGACGTCCTCCAAGTACAAAATACTTTGGGGCATTCTGCGGATAAACCAACACAAATACTTTGGGGCATTCCCTGGCCAAGTAAATATAATAGATGTCAATGTATAAATCAAAACCATTACACAAACATTTCATCATTCAACAATCACAAATCCTAAATCTTGCCTACCCAACTTATTGCTTGCCTAATGATCCACGGCCTAAAACATGATACTATCGAACTTAACAAAGTCGATGTTCATTCCGAATCAGGCAATCATCACTGAACCAACATAAAACAACGTTCGCTTTTGATAATTTTTGATCTTTTTCCCCAAAATCCAACTTAACCTCAAATCAACTACGTGATGAACATACTTCACACCAGGATTAACAATCAGATAACGATGAGTAAAATCACTTCAATCAAATTCAATCAAAAATCACACCATTCAAAAATATTCACACAAAAAAAGATAAGAGATATAGAATTGGACCTTCGAATATTACGTTGATAACACTGTCTAAGAAAACTAGATCAGAAATCCCGAATAGAGAATATCGACAGCGACCAAAATTCACACTCGGTATAGAGAAATATAAACCCAAAATTGAAGTCGAATAATCGGAAGGGATAGCCAAACGCCTAACTTTGACCCCTTTTTTGGAGAGAATTGAACCGGAATCAATCACCACACAATCATATTCAAATGAACTGATAGCCAGAATTGGTGTTTCTGGTGAAAATTAAACCAGAATCGAGGTCAGGAAAAATAGTTTGACGCTGATTTGGATGGAATAAAGGGCTAGACGTCGTGTTTTCACTACACTGGAGCTCTGGTGAGCTCGGTATTGACGACAAATGAGAGAAAAGCAGATGGATATAGCATTTTTTGGTGATATCTCACTGGAAACGTCTCTCTCGCCCTTCCTCTGTCACTTAAACTATTGCCTCTCTTTGATCTCTCACTCTCTTCTCGCCACCTCTGTCTTAATATCCCTCGATTTTAGCTCTCTCTCTTTTGGATTTTTTCTCTCAATCCACTTTTCGATCTCAGATCTGTACCACTCTCTATTTGTCTCTTCTCCGATCAACTCTCCTCTTCTCACTATTTCTCTCTCTCTCTCTCTTGGTCTCTTTCTCCTCCCTCTCTTCCCCTTTTCTCAATGCCAGATTATTCTCTAGCTCACTATGTGTATGAGTGTGTTAGTGCGTGTGTGTCTTCTTGAAGGAGAAGAAAATCCCCCCCTTCTATAGTGAATGTGAGTGAATATATATATGAAAAGGTTGTTGTGTTTTGTGTATAGGTATGGGAAATGGGTCCCAATCTTTGGAAGGTTCTCACGTATATCCTATTCCAAATGGAAATGGAGAATGAATTTTGCTATGGGGCCCACGAGTGAGGTTGTTGTGAATTTTATTCACTGGGTCCCTTTAATTGCCCCCAAATCAGTCCCCTTTGTAATTAAATGGAGACAAAAATCGTGGGCCTCTCTTCCTTTGGTATGAAGTGTATATATGTATTCCCTCCCCCTTATTTCATGGGAAAGAAAATGTGGGGTTAAAGGGTAGGGGTAGGGGTAGTGAGCTAGGGTAGGAGGGGTAGGGGTTAGGTGTCTTATTTTAATTGAAAGGGTTGTTAGGATGTTAAAGAGAATAAAAGTTTGTTAGGAATTTTATTGAGAGTTGTTTTTTTTTGTATTTTTTGTGGGATGTAATTACATGGGTGAGGGTATACGGTAGGATAAGGTAAAAATGGATAAAAAGTGTTATTGGGAAGGGACAAAATTATGTGTCTACAAGGAGAAAAGAAGAGACGACGGAGAGGGGTTATTCCACTAGTGACAATTTGCTGGTGGTGGTGCAGAGGGGGTTGGGTTTTGAGAGAGAGAAAAGAGAGAAATTATAGAGATGGTCCAAATTTAAGTGATCTGAATTGGGGATTTAAAATTTGGGTCAAATTGAAATGGATTTAGGTTAGAATTGACATAATTTGAGTACAAAAATGGCTAGAATTTATATAAATTGAAAAATGGAGTCGAATGGAGCTGCTATTTTAAAAATATGTAATAATAATAAAAAAGTCATTATTCTCAAATTAATTATGCATAAATCATGTAAATAGAACTATGACACATAATATATTACTTTAAAATCGATAACAATAATAATTTAAAATAAATTAGACACCCAATAATTGCAAAATACAAAATTTAAATTTATTAAAATAATAATAATAATAATAATAATAAAGAATATTTGTAAATTATGAGTGTACATATTTGCAAAAATGATATAATAAATATTAATAAATTATGTAAAATATTATATTTAAATTATTTACACTATATAAAATATTTAACAATAAATTTCTTACTTCAAAAATCATGAATATGACACGTCAATATTTCTTGATATCAAAATAATATGTGAAAAATATAAATATTTGAAATTAATAATTTTGATAAAATAGCAACCTAGGAGGCATATCAAGAGGTCAAAATTGAGTGTCAACAACGATGAATGAATAAATATAAATGATATAGAAAAATAAGTAGCGTAGTAATAAAAGATAAATCAAACATAACCTAACTGGGCTCCCATAAGCCTGCTAGGCACACTGAAGAAGACAATTAACCCAACCGTGCCCCCATAAGCTGGTAGGACACACAAAAAATAATTAATAAAAATAAACATAAATAATCCATAACTGAATCCATCCCAAGAAATCATAGTAGTCATCTAGGTGTACACTGGGCTTGAACCGACACTAATGGGTAGTAACGTGAGGTAAGACGCTCGGCTTGAATCGGTAATGGTGGATAATAATAAGAGGCCAGATATATGATATACAACAAAACTCATAATCAAATGCTAGACTTGAGCCAAAACTCAGAGGAACCATAACTCTCAGAACAACAGTAATCAGTACCAGAACTCCCAAATGATTATAACTAAATGCTGGACTTGAATCGAAACTCATAGTAACCATACTCAACTATAAAATAAAAATCCAAATCATATCATACCCAATGGAAAAGTGGTACCAAAGTTCACTATCCAAGACAGAAATAAAGTATATGCTAAATCTAAACCGAAACTAAAATATATTTAATTAGCCATTCACATATCTTAATTTAAAAGAGAAAAATCCAAGGTTTCGCAACATAATTCAATGTCCTAAATTGATAGATTTTATATCATACTGAAAGACAAGTTACTAAAATGTACTAGAACGGGGTCCTAGTCGAACAAATTAGGCATGGTATAGATATCAAATGTTATGCAAACTACAAGTATTTTTCCAAAACTAGCATAATAGTACACAATCACCCTAATTAAGCTCAATCTAAAGGTAGGGTAAGCCTAGCCTATCTGGACACCAAAGCTAAAATGTCGCTTTGCAAAGTTTCCGGATAGTGCCACTAGAACCCGAGCTTGAATAACTTGATGTAGAGAATTGATTTTCTTTTCCAAAATAAAATATTTTTAGTTTGAAATATGTTTCTCACTAAATTTTGTTCAATATCCTTAATACAATTGATGAACACAAATATATATAAATGAGTATGCTTGCCGACAATTCAATATCATATCCTAGAACTAGTTAGCCGCCTATATGTATTCCGTACCCATAATAGAACAATTAAGCAAAACACTTAAAATGGAAGAATTTCCACCCTAATATGCACTATGATTAACACTTAAAGGTGGAGGTGGCAACACCTCACCCCTAAAATTTTATCCACTAAGTATATTCTTGGGTATTGCATAGGTTCGTGGTAAAATAAATATAATATTTTGAATATATCATAATTAATCAAATTTTTTTTCTAAAAAACGTATATTATATAATAATAATATTTTAATACATTTATATTTGCTATCTCCGTGAAAAATATTAATAGATCATAAAAGTTATTATAAAGCAATATAAATATAGCATAACTTACAGAATTTTATCAATCTAAAAAATATTTTGGAAAGGTAATAAATTATATATATACCAAATGCCAATTTTGGATTTAATATTCCACAACATATTTGGTATTACTAAAATTTTCACACGAACTTCCTGAAAACTGAACTATCTACTCCAGCAAGTCATAAATAACTTGGGATAGTAATAGAAAAGTACTAGATACCAAAAATGTATGAGAATAAGAAAAATGATCATGAGGGTCATTACAACCCATCTTGAATCTAACACAGTATCATAAAAATACTATGAACGAACTCAATCTATGGAAAGGGGGAAAGTCTAGCCTACCTGAATATCGAAGAAAGATCCACTAAATCTCCATTTTTCCCTTTTGAGAAGATTCCGCAAGATGCCAATCTATCAAAATCACACTCAACTCATCAATACGAGAATAATGATGCCCATATTGCATCAATGTGGTTCGGGTCCAAAAATCACCCAAAATTCCATGTGGGTCTCATTTAATGGAAATTGTATTTTCGAAATCAATGCAATGTACCCTCATACTCAAGGAGTCATTACCCTAAAAAATGAGTGAAATCTGAGCTACATTAGGGCTAAAATCAAGCCTGTAAAGTTTAGAGAGAGAAAATCAACCATGAAATTGGAGGAATTTTACCTCAAAATTGAAGGAAATCATGAAAACAAGTGTTAGCCAAGCTCCCAAATCACCCACAAGCTTCAATCCTACGCTTTTCCTCTCTTTTAGGGTTTTAGTCTCTATATAATATGTGAGAAATGGGCAAAACGAGTTGAAAAGGGTTTATTTATACCCATCCTAGGTGTGCGGGGTTGCTATCGTGACTCGCCACCTCGCTATCGCCATATGTTGTGGCTGTCCAGGCTAGTTGCGATCCCAACCTAAGGCACCGCGATTACGGCATCTGAGTGAACTACCGAGGGAGTTGCGATCATGCCCCTTTGGCTCGCTAGTAGCGATGACACCAGATACAGCTAAGGCTTGGAATTTTCCAAGTCTCCGCCAAGCCCTCGAGATTCATCTAGAATCCATATATGCAAATAGGCTATGTAACCCTATTAATTCAACATTTTAGACTTAATGGTACAGTCAAAATTTCCATCCGAGGTCGTTTTGAAAAAAAATGGGCCCGACACCCATATCTCATTTTCTTTACTTTTTGACCAATAGATTGAAATGAACCCGGGTGCCTTGGGACCCAAACCAAGAATTCTCCTAGACTAAAATTGATGTTCTGGAGCTACTGCATTAGTTAAAATTTGCATGCAAGATTGTTTGACTAAAGTTTTTTCCCGATGGCCATTTGGAACAGCGAAGACTTCAAAATAGAAAATTATCTCTAAAGACCAAACGAACTGCCCGGTAACCAAAATGTTAGTCCCAATAAGTCATAAATGACATAGGGAAACAATAGGAAAGATATAATGGCAAAAAGAAACAGAAATATGAAAAATAATTTGAAAGTCGTTACAATATCCACTACTAAAGAACTTTCATCCGTGAAAGTAAAGGATTAGGATATACATGAAGTATCAAACAGGTGAGGATATTGCGTCCGCATCTTTCTCTCCTTATCCAAAATGGCCTCTTCCACTGGGTGGTGCCTCCACTGAACTTTAACTACCGAAATCTCCCTAGTACGCAACCACCTGACATTACTAGCGAAAATGAGCACAAGCTCCTCCATAAAGGTCAACCGCTCATCCAACTGGACTGAGTCCTATCTAAGAACATGAGATGGATCAGGAATGTATCTCCTTAACATGGAGATATGGAAAATCGAATGGACCACAGAAAAATCTGGAGGTAAATCTAACTCATAAGCCACCTCACTAACTATGCAAAGAATCTCCAAAGGTTGAATATACCTAAGACTAATGTCTGCAGTTAGTATAACTCCTCTGTCTACTCTGTGTTGCTCAAAGCTTGTCCTGAATCACCCAAACTCAGTCTAATGACTCGTGAGGAAAATATGTGCCACGAGGCCTAGCCTCTGAAGTCTCTAACTAACCAATAAGAGACCAACATTGCCTGCCATACAATGCCTCAAATGGGGCCATTTGAATTCTTGAATGAAAGATATTATTATATGAAAACTCTGTCAAAGATAGAAACTGGTCCAACTGGCCCCCAAAATCCAAACGCAAGAGTGTAGCATGTCCTCCAAAACATGGATAATTTTCTCTGACTACCCATTAGTTTGGGGATGAAAGGTTGTGCTAAAGTCAACTTGGGTGCCCAAATTCTCCTGAAATATACTCCAGAAGCTAGAGGTGAACTGAGAGCCTCAGACTAAAATAATAGACACAGAGAATCCATGTAGGCACACCACCTCCTAAATGTAAAAATGATCTAACCTGTCGGCACTGTAGGAAATACAAATGAGGATAAAATATATAAACTTAGCCAATCAATCCACGATGACCCAAATGCTATCAAAGCCATGGGAGGTGCAAGGCAACCACCTAGAAAATCCATCATAACTCGCTCCCAATTCCACTCGAGAATGGGTAACTATTTAAGAAATCCACTAAGTCTCTGATGATCGACCTTTACCTATTGACAACAAAGCCATTAAGCCACAAATCCTTCTATATATCTTTGCATACCCTTCAACTAGTAATACTGCCCCAAACCCTATACATCTTAGCTGTCCTAAGGTGAATGGAGTATCTGGAGCTATGAGCTTCATAAAGAATTAACTGAATTAAATCTCTAATTTGCAGAACACAAATACGACCATTAAATCTCAAGACACCCTCAAAATCTAGGGTATCCCTCCTGGAATCACCTCTCAATACCTGCCCTCAAATATTATGAAGTATGTTATCCTTAAACTAATAACCTTGAATCAGCTCTAATAAGGTAGATCTAGCCTTAACACTAGCTATTATCCTCTAAGGGTCAAAAATATTGAGACGAACTATCTAGTTAGCTAAGGACTGGATGTCCCAAGCCAGTGGCCGCTGAGAAACTACAATGAAGGCTAAGATACCCATACTTACTGACTTCTAGCTCAATGCATTTTCTACCATATTCGTCTTGCCCGAATAGTAGAGAATAGAGATATCATAGTCCTTCAACAACTCAATCTATCTATGTTTCCTCGAATTGAGCTCCTTCTAAGTCATAATATACTAAAGATTGATGTCATGACCCAAAATCTAAGGGTCATAATGTCACTAATCATGGAAAACCTTGACGAGTAAGCCTATCACCCAAACTGATACACAAAAGGGAAAAGATAGAAATACCCCTAGGGTTCAGCTTCTAGAATGAAGCCAAACCATATAAGTATAAGAAATGCAATAAGAATATAATAAACAATATAGCCATAAATCCCAAAACCTGATGTCAACAGTATAAGAAAGTATCTAGTACAACTCAAATCCAAAGGAAATATATAAGATATCCCAATACAAGAAAAACTCTTTCTTTCAAATAAAAATAAAGACATAGTCTATAAGAAAGGTAGTATAATACATCTGGACACCTAAAAGTCAACCACTACCTTGAAAGCACCAAATATTGCCTAAATTAACTAAGTTGGGGCTCAGTTGAACTAGGACCTGCATCGAAAGGCATTAGTAGGCGTGATTATGACTACTTGCACTCAGTAGGTATCATAGGCCGACCAAGAAAAGTAGATAATCAATCATACAAAATACACATAAAAGGCACGTCACCTGCAACCAAAAAATATCCCACAACGGTATCCCACACTGCTTGCACTAATAATTCTACTATATATATCTCGTATATTACAACAACACGACAAGGTAGAACACAAATTTACATCATAATCCATATAAGTAGAAACAAGAAAGAACATGTATGTACAAGAATGCCAAGTAGAAATAACGAAAGATAGATCAAATAGGCACATGACAAGTTAATATGGTAATTTAATCACAACATAAATGCAATAAAGCAAGTGCAATGTATAAGATGGTAATGATGATGATGATGCATGAGGTTATCGCACAAGCCTCCATGGGTGGGACTCATAGGGGTTTTGTCAACCCATATAGAATCCATATACATATATATATATATCCATATCTCTTCCCTGACACATCCCCCAAGGAGAGTTTTACAAGATGTCATATTTTTTGTTATAAAAAAGTGTTGCTAGTGTTTCTCAGATGTTGCCATGGTGGTACCATTTGTTTCATGAATGAGTATGATATGTGGATGAGATGATCATAACCAATCACAATGAATATTTCCGCAAAAAACCACAAGATGTACTTCTACAACTAACCAGACTAATATATTTCACAACCATGTGAGCAAATATCCATTCATTATTTCAACCATCCATGAAATTCAACATGATTCGTATGCCAATAAAGCATGAATATAACACAATACACTAATGGTACCACAATGGGCATTTAAACAACACAATACAATTATTCATATGTATTTTAGGCTACCAATATCACGTAGGACCCCATATGGTCACACATATTATATAATATCTCAAAACTAATAATTGCATCAAATATAGGCCCTCACACGGGCATAACACATTAAGATGGACAATTCCATGATTAGTTCTCGTACCCTTAACATATATTTTATATACAAATTAACTACCTTGCCTAGTCCAGAACCTACCTTGAAGCCCAAAACCAGTCCACTATGCTTTAAACTACGACCTTACTTCTTACGAATGATTGCAAAATTAGCTAAAACTAAGAAATATAGAATAAAGGCGTCAAAACAAAACCAACAATACCCATATTGCCTACTTTTAGTTTGGGATCAAAATGGACCGCCGAAATGGGTTTTAAAAAAAAGGGCAAAATTGTAACTTTATTTCAAAAATATATTCCCTATACTTTTAGATATCTATAGCTAAAAAACCAAGTCAAAATGAGGTTCAAATTAATGAAAAATCATTTAAAAACTTTATCGAGTAAAACTTTGAAATCTACCTTAATCAAGAATTAAAGTTGCTTTGATGATGGAATCGAGGAAAAACAAGTAGTTATAGGATTAGAAACATTATTCAAGTGAAAAGAATAAAATTGGGGTTTAAAATAAAGTCGTAAGGTTTTTGGGTTTTGAGATTAATCATGAAATTCACTAAGAAATTCACAAGTACCCACAAGCTCCACTCTTAAGATCTCACACTATTTTAGGGTTTTTGTCTCTCAGGAATGAGTGAGAAATGAGTAGTTCGTGGCCTAAGGGGACTGTTTATACCCATATCAGTTTCTCAGATACTGCAATCGCATAACTAAGTCTGCGATTGCACTAAATGGATGTAGAAGCATATATGGCGATCGCCAGAGGGTATGGTGCGATCGTAGTACTCTCTAACATGACAGATGACAGCTAAAACTTGGTGATTTTCAAAGTTTCTACTAAGGCCTCATGATTCATTTAAAATCCGATACACATAAATGAGCTATGTAACCACACTAAATTCAACGCTCCGGACTCAATGACGATGTAAGATTTTCAAAAAGACATCATTTTCACAAGTTGAATCCCAAAACCTAAAATTACATTTTTTCAAATCGAGGATAGAAAATGAGATTTAAAACCACTTAACCAGACCTAACATGCTACCACCCTTAAATTAGCGTTCCAAATCTACTGGAGCAGCCCATTCAACCATCTATCGCATGGTTAAAAGCATAATTATAAAAGTCTATAATAAGGCTCTTAAAGCCTCTAAAAACCACGATATCAGATAGATGGTACCAAAATGCATTAGGAACTTGATGTGGCATGGAAACACGACACTTTCAATGCTTAAAACTGTAAATATTCATAAACTTAGGATATTTTGTTAGATATGTGCACTTTGGTGTACATTGAAGATAAAACAGGTCTACAATAGTGTTTGAATGAAAAAAAGAAGAAAAAGACCTAAAGAAGATGAATTCTGATCAGGATACGAGTCAAATCCTGGGTCGTAAACATCCGATATGACTCATATGCACAATAGAACTAAAATCCAACTTGAAGATGCAAGAATGGAGAAGATATGACTCAGGTATCAAAGTTGTGAACTAGGATATGAGTCGTACAGAGAAGTCGTAAGCATAACAGAATCTAAGCTACTACTCAAGAGTTGAAGTCTCAGAAGTATAAGAGTCGAAAGTTTAAGTACGACTCATATAGGGAAGTCGTATACAAACTAGTGTTCAAAGCTTGGAAATAGAAAACTCCCAGGTGGATATGAGTGAAGGACACGAGTTGTACACTCAGTTACGACTCGTAAGTAAAAGTCATATGCTGAACAAAAAGTTGAAGCCTTGGGAGAACAAATACTAGAATGGATATGAGAAGGCACGGTACGACTCGTATGATGCTAGTACGAGTAAAGAACGAGTCATACCAACTACTGACATAACTTTACCTTTCCCATTTTTATTAGAATTGTAAAGTTATTTTAAGATACTATAAACACCTTAGGGTTTATCTTTTATTAGGTTACACATTCTTACCATAGAATACAATATTTACAATACTTTTACAATTATTCTTAATATTTTAGGTTTTAATTCAATTCAAGACTTTGGAGTTTAATCATCTTATTCTTGTGCAATTAATTTTATGTGCTCTTCATTTATAATTATGGTTTCTTGCACAAACATGAGTAGCTAATCTCCTTGACTAGGGTTGTGGGAACCCTTGCAGATTAGCTACGTAGAGTAAGTATGATACTCATCTGTTCTAGGGTTTATTCATATATCTTAATATTATTCATGATAATTAATCTCAAGTAGCTGAGTATCTCGAATAGACTGTATTTTCATACATCCCTAATAAGGATTTTGTGATTGGGAAAAAAAGTTAAGACAGTGATTTGGGATCCTTCTACCTCCACCTTTTAGTCCCTGTGTCCCATCTAATCACTTGAACCTAATAAGTAAGAGTGAAATAAGGTCATATCAAGGAGAACATGGTGACATCCTGAGACCTAATAAGTAAAGGGTGAGATTTATATTTGCGCCTAATAAGCGGCTGATAATACCTATCTTGTAGACTTTGCATGCAGAACATTAAAATAGTTGGGTTGATCACGAGAAAATTACGAAGTTAAGAAGCCAGGGGGAACATAAGCCTAGTGTTCGTTTACAATTATCTACAACTCAATAGTACTCAATATTTTGTTACTACTTGTAATCGATACTAAAATCCCCTCATTTATTTTCATGTATTGCTCGTGGATTACATCAAGTCAAGAAACTGTTCACGTTTTCCCTGTGGTATCAACCCTAACCTATTTGGGTTATTATATTTGCAATAGACCGTATTATACTTCTAATTGGTGTGTAGTTTTAGGTGACATCAAATTTTGGCACTGTTGTCAGAGAATATGGTTTGAGTAGTAAATTGAATTGGTGAAGTTCACGGGTTTTTATTTTCTATTTTTATTTGGCATACGCCGATGTATGCCAAGCACTAAAAGTAGAGGCTGTCCCTTACCCCCATTTGATTCAGAGCCAGAGCGAATCCTTCAAATATTGAGATGGATGTCAGGATAAGTTCGAGATGAGGTGCAAGACCCCCCCCACCTTTGGATCCAAATGCGACACTCCCACATGATCCGCTAGATACAAAAAATGTTGCAGACATACAGATACAACACCTATTACATCGAGAAAGAAGAGAAACCAAAGAGGCTAGACTTGCTGCAAAGGATCAGTTAGCTCTGCAAGGTGGATTGGTCAGGCCTAGACAAGTTGATTGTCGAGTTCAAAGAGGTAGATCCCCATTTATTCCTAAATATCAACACTTAGACCCATATGAGAAAGATGAAAAAGATATGGGTTACGTTGAGCCTAATGAGATAGGAGCCATTGTTCCTCTTGCCTTAGCTCCCATTGTAAAGTTTGATATTACTAGTTCTATGAACCAACTGTTGAATTTTAAGGGTGTATTTTTTGAGTGCATCTAAGGATGATGCAAACATGAACCTTGCAAATTTTCTTGGGATATGTACATCTTATACTATTCCTGGGGTTAATCAAGAAGCTTGAAGATTGAGGTTGTTCCCATTTTATTTGACAGGTGAAATATCACTATGGTTAGGGTAACTTCTTAGAGGATCTATTACTACATAGCACGAGTTGAAGAAACAGTTTCTTAGCAGATTTTCCCTCCCACATGGATGCTACAGTTGAAGGATGAAATTTATAACTTTAGACAATTACCTGCAAAATGTGTGTATAAGGAATGATTTTAATCTAAGAAAAAGCTGAGCGTGGTAACAAATCACAAAATCAGAGGATCTAACCTTTGAAAAATCTTCTACAGATTTCTGAATAATAGTTCAAGAGCAATGGTAGATACTATTTTAGGAGGAGCATTTATGCATCTTTGGTGCGATGCTACACATGAGAGCTTGATGATATTGCAGTCACTGATAGAGGATGGTATACTAGAGATTCAGAATATAGAAGTGGTACATATGATATTGGAGCAACAAATACCTATGGGGCACTTACTGATATGGTAACACAAGAGGTTGCATAGCTTCGTATAGATATTGGGTTGATGACAAAGAAATTTGCATCAATGAGTACTAAGAAAGTGAATGCAGTAGTGGCACAGGGGTCTACTTCTAAACCATTCAAGATTGAATCTGACGAAGAGTCAAAGTATCTTGATTGTAGATTGGTGATTTTTGAGCCCAAAGGAAAGGAAATCAAGGTTAGAACTATTATGATAGCAGATCCTGACACTTGAGAAGAGAGAGATAGTGATTGGTGACATAAAGATGACTATAAGGAGAAGAGTGACAAGTAAATTCCACCAGGTAGTCATGATCCAGAGTCCAGAATGGAGGAACTTTTGTTTAAGATGGTCAAATGTAAAGAATGTCAAGAGAGCTACTTGAAGGATATCAAAGCTGTTTTATCAGGTTTAACCAGAAAGTTGAGTCACATGCTATAGCAATCAAGCATTTAGAGAAACAATTTGGTCAGATGTCTACCACAGTAAACCAGAGAAAGCCTAGCACTCTTCCAAGAAATACGGTGGTAAATCCCAGAAATAATAGTCATTGTCATGCCATTACCACTCAGAGTGGTAACGTTACCATATACCTACCTGTAACTAATATTGAGGAGTAGAAGAATGATGATGAACCTATTGATATAGAGAGCAGTAGCAAGCAGGATGAGGGAGAAGAAAAGGTTTCAAAGCTTGTGTTGAAACCTCTTTCTCCTTATCCATAAAGGCTGAAAAAGATACAAAGAGATAGTACGTATCAAAAGTTTTTATCCATGCTAAAAGAACTATTAGTCAGCATACCTCTTGTAGAGGCATCAAAGAAAATGGATGGGTATGTAAAATTTATGAAGGATTTGATCCCCACGAAGAGAGAAGTCAGTTATGAGCCAGTTGATAATGTTCATTATTATAGTGTCCTTGATACTAGATCATTAGTGGAGAAGAAGGAGGATCCTAGTGATTTTACAACCTTACACCATTGGATCTTTCAACTTTGCTCGTGCTTTATGTGATTTGTGTGCTAGTATTAACCTTATGCCATTTGTAGTATTCAAACAGTTGGGGTTGGGAGCTCCAACACCTACCAGCATGAGACTAGTGATAGCAGACAGGACAGTGAAAAATCCAATTAGTATTTTATATGATGTATTGGCAAAAATGACTTCTTTCATATTTCCTGCTGATTTTGTGATATTAGATTTTAAAGTAGACTTTCAAGTCCCGATTATTCTGGGAAGACCATTTTTAACTATAGGTAGAACAATGATTGATCTAGATCTGAGGCATATGATGCTGAGGTTGAATGATGGTTAGGTGATATTCAGTGTATGCAAATCCCTGAGGCATCCCAATGAGTTGAGAGTGATATTTATTATTGATGTGTATGATAAAAAGGCAGATTCATTCCATGATGTTGATGTAGTTACTCTTTGGGATAATAGTTCTAATACAACTATTCCAATTAAATAAAGATCAGGTGTTGAAGCACTTGCAACTGTGATTATGAATTTTGATTTTGATGGTATTGAGGAGTATGAAGAGATAGTGAGTGCACTATATGGAAAGGGTTATTATGAGTTTACACCAAAGAATCTTGATTTAGATTTGAAGATTAGAACTACTCCTCATGCTCGTCCATCTATTGAGGAGCTACCTGTGCTAAAGTTGAAGGCCCTCCCATCTCACTTGTGATATGCATTTTTAGGGGCCAACAACCCTTTGCCAGTTAATATTGCAGTTGATCTGAGACACTTAGAAGTAGAAGCATTATTGAAAGTAGTACAGAGATTTAAGAGGGAATTGGATGGTCCATTATAGATATTATGGGTATTCTTCCTGATTTGTGTACTCATAAAATATAGCTTGAACCAGATTGTGTTCCATCTATTGAGCATCCATTTTGACTCAATCCTCTTATGTAGGAGGTGGTGAAGAAAGAAATAATCAAGTGGTTAGATGCTGGTGTGGTATATCCCATTGCTGAAGCAAGTAGGTCATTCCGTGCATTCTGAAGAAAGGCAGAATAATTATTGTGCCTAATGAGAAGGATGAGCTAGTGCTGATGAGGCCAGTCAGTAGATGGAGACTATGTATGGATTACAAAAAATTGAATGCATGAACTCAGAAAAATCATTTTCCTATGCCCTTCATGGATCATATGTTAGATAGATTAGCAGGCGGAGATGATATTGTTTTCTTGATGGAGACTCAGGTTACAATCAAATTACTATAGCACTTGAGGACCAAGAGGAGACGACTTTTACATATCCTCATGGAACTTTTTCATTCAAACGTATGTCATTTGGGCTATGCAATGCTCCAGCCAAATTTTAGAGATATACGATTTCAATTTTCTCTGATATGGTAGAAGACACCATCGAAGTATTCGTGGATGATTTTTCAGTTGTTGGTGATTCTTTTGAAGTATGCCTAAAGTACTTGGCAAATGCTCTGTAAAGGTGTGAAGAATACAATTTAGTACTTAATTGGGAGCAGTGCCATTTTATGGTCAATGAAGGAATTATGCTTGGGCATAAGATTTCTAAGAGAGGTATAGAATTTGATCGAGTAAAGATTGAGGTGATTGAAAAATTACCCTACCTAATTTCTGTGAAAGGAATTCAAAGCTTCTTAGGAAATGTAGGCTTTTATAGGTGATTTATCAAGGACTTCTCAAAGATTGCTAATCCTCTTTGCAAGCTTCTTAAGAAGAAGGTAAAATTTAATTTTGATGATTTATGTAAAAAGGCATTTGAATGCTTAAAGGAGAGGTTGGTGACTGCTCCAATCATTGTGTCTCCTAATTAGCCCTTACCTTTTGAGATTACGCGTGACACAAGTGTATTGGCCTTAGGGGATGTACTAGGCTAACGGAAAGAAAAGATCCTTCATCCCATTTAATATGCTAGTAAGGTACTAAATCCTGCCCAAAAAAACTATACCATGACGGATCAAGAGTTATTGGCGGTGGTTTTTAACTTTGAAAAATTTAGATATTACTTGATTGGGACAAAGGTGATTGTGCACACTAATTATGCAGCATTGAGGTACCTGATGACTAAAAAAGATGCAAAGCCTAGGCTTATTCAGTGGGTGCTTTTGTTGTAAGAATTTGACTTTGAGGTAAAGGACAAAAAAGGACAGAAAATCAAGTTGCAAATCACTTGTCTAGATTAGAGGAGGAAGCTATGCAGAAGGTTCAAAATGGGTTGGAGATTGATACAATTTTCTAGATGAGCAGATATTGCAGTTTCTCAAGATCTAATTCCATGATTTACAGATTTCACAAATTACTTAGCAGTGATCTAATTCTAAAAGATTTTTCTTATTACCAAAGAAAGAAATTTGTGCATGAGGTAAGGAAATTTTTTTGAGATGAACCTTTTTTATTCAGGATTTATGTAGATGGAATCATCGTAGGTGCATACCTGAGGTGGAGATGATGATCATACTCAAGGCTTGTCATTCCTTGCCAGTTGGGGGTCATCATGGAGGTACCCGAACAACTTATAAAATTTTGCAATGTGGATATTATTGGGCAATAATATAGAAAGATGATCATGATTATTCTTCTGTATGCGATCAGTTTTAATGACATGGTACTATTTCTAGAAGACATGAACTTCCTATGAATCCTATTTTTCAAGTTGAATTGTTTGATATATGGGCATAGATTTTGTGGGATCGTTTATGAGTTCTTGTGGCATGAAGTATATACTTGTGGCAGTTGATTATGTTCCAAAGTAGGTGGAAGCAATTGCACTTTCTAAGAATAAAGAACATAGTGTCACGACATTTTTTAGAAAGAATATTTTTTCTCGATTTGGCATGCCACGAGCTATTATTAGTGACGGAGGGTCACATTTCTGCAATTATCTATTCAAAAGTCTACTTGAAAAATATGGAGTAAAACATAGGGTGGAAACACCCTATCATCCATAGACTAGTGGATAGGTCGAGATGTCTAACAGTGAAATCAAGTCCATATTAGCTAAGACTATGAATTCTAATAGGATTCATTGAGCAAAAAAGTTAGATGATGTGTTATGGGCTTACCGCATAGCTTATAAAACCCCCATAGGTGCTTCACCATATCAGCTAGTGTATGGCAAGGCCACTCACCTACCTATTGAGCTTGAGCATAAGGCACTATAGGCATTGAAGAAGAAGAATCTAGATTGGCAAAATACAGCCAAGTCAAGGTTGAATGAGATTAATGAGTTGGATGAATTCCGACTTCGGGTATTTAAAAGTGCAAAACTTTACAAAGAAAAGATGAAGCTACATTAATATCGTAAGATTGAGAAGAGAATATTTGAAAAGGGTGATTAGGTATTGCTTTATTATTAAAAACATTAATTGTTTCTAGGTAAGTTAAAATCAAGGTGGTGTGGTATATACATAGTTTTAAATGTTTAGTTTTAAAAGTTTATCCTTATGGTGCTTTAGAATTAAAGAAGGATGGTGAAGCACCGTTCAAAGTGAATGGGTAAAGAGTGAACATTATGTGGGAAATATCGAAGAAGAGAATGAAGTTACTGATATTGACCTTGATGAAGACTGAATAATCAAGGCAATCACGTCGTGTTGCGACGTTAAATAAAGCGCTGTGTGTGAGGTAACCCATGAGGCTGTTGGTGAAATCTGCGTACCCAACTTAGCCACATCGTGCCGCGATGTTAAATCAAGCGTTGCATAGGAGGCAACCCATGTGTTTGTAATTATACATTTATAGGGTGATATATTTGTTCAATGTACAAAAACAAGAAAGGCAGAAAATATCCAGAGAAGTTGAAGATTTTTTGGTCAAACAGACTCTTTACAAGTTGTATAACTGGTTCATCAAGAAACTAAAGTGGAATGACTCTATTAATGAAATTAACTAAAGGGATTTTCTAAAATACTGTAACTAAGCAATTCCTGTATACTCGTCTAACTGGAATAGATTTTCCCACTGAGGTAAGACTAAGAAAGATTTTATTAAGATTTCTAGTCTGACTTTAAAGTTTTGTGCTATGCAAGGAGTTACACAAGAAAGAAGATCTCCTGGATCTAATAGGGCATGATATGTAAATAGAAGATATGTAGCATACTAGTGACTGCATTAGGAGAACTTTCCTGATCTTGTCTGAACTGAAGGGCATAAAGTATGTTTGGGAGTTGCCCACTAGCGGCACTGGAAGTGGCACCCTTCTCATTCGGGCAACCGTACTGAGCTGAAAGAAGGTTGTACTGGCCCTGTGAACCTGACTAAGGACAATCTTTGATTCTATGGCCTAACTTGCCACACCCAAAATAGATGCCACTGCCAGCCTTACACACACCCTGATGATTTCTACCATATTTCTGGCAAAGTGGGTCGGTACGACCTCTTTTTATGCTACTCTAAGACTTGGAGTCTGACGTGCTATCTCAACTAATATTTCTAAAATTTTTCACTGGAGCACTAGCTGTAGAAGGATTTGGGGATAAGAATTTTTTACGAAACTGGAACTGGTTACCACTCTCTGACCTTGGTCTAAAACCACTTGTTCTAACTCTCTTATTTTTATTCTTTCTATCTTTCTTCCTATGCTTCTCCCCTTACTCTACTGATTATGAACCCAAAGCCTAAATAATACTACAACTTATAGGTTTTTTTGAGCAACTACTGAATTGGTTAACATAGTGAAAACAACTCTGAATTCTGTATGAGAGACATGCTCATCCAAGGGATCTGCATGAACGGGCTGAGGTGCTGACTGATTTTCTTTACTTCTTTCAGTACCTTTATTGGAAGGCACATTCTAGAAGCATAAGGAAGAGATGAATTATATTGAGATTTCAACTTGAGCGCAAGCTCACTCGCACGACATGAATACTAAAAGAGGGGAAACTTTTCCTAAAATATCTCATAGCCTCCCGTCTAAAAGTGTGGCACGCTACACACCCAAGAACAAGACACTACGTTATATTGCTTTTAGACTCCCTAGGACTCTGTTGAATCTTAGGCTTTGATACCAAGTTTGTAATGACCCAAGACTACCCCCTAGTCATCATTCGGAACTTAAAACCCTGAAGGACCACAATCAAACCCATGACTAATATCTTCTGTAAGCATTGAACGATAATGCTGAATAAATGCAGAAAATAGGCTGAAATTCCATAAAGTTCAAAATCTAAAATAATGATAAATAACAATATTTGATAAAACACCTATTTCTGAAATACTGTTTGAACTATTCTAGTCTGAAAGCCTCTAACTGAACTGTCTGAAGATGGAGTTGATGGGACAAGCCCCCAACTAACTCTAACTACTACAATACCGAAACTAATGAAATGCTAAAATATAAGCATATCATCGATAGATGAGGACTCACTACTAAACTTGTAACTGCTGACAGGATCTGTTTAAGCGCGGTCGGGAACCTGAGCATCCAAACCTATGATGTGAGACATCATAGTGCAAAGAAAAAGTATATGTCAGTACGTGGGGTGTATTGGTATGCAAGAGGAGGTAAGGCTGAATGGAAGGTCTTATATACATGAATAGTAACTGACTGAATGATATTGAGTAAATATATATAAAAGTACATGAATAGCTGATACTTCTGAAATCACTGAGTATGAAATACTGTGGACATACATAGATGTATACTATATCTGAACTTTTCTGAAGCAAAGTACTGAGTCTTGATAGATGAGTAACTGATATATAAAGTTACTGATAGCTGAGTTACTGATATAGATTGACTGTGTCTGGCAATCTTGATTCTATAAAACTAAACTGAGTTCTAAACTGAAGACTAAAACTGGAACTGTGGGAGTTTATCATCTAAACAACATGCTCCTCTCTGAATTGAATAGGGTCAAACCTGTAACCCCAGCTGGAAGGGTGCTAATACTGTTCTATGGGTACTAATACTAGAAAACTCGGATACCAAGCCTAACTGACGGGTGACACCTTGGCGGAGCCAAGCCTAATATAAAGGGTGACCCTTGGGCGGTAGTCAAGTCTAATCTGATGGGTGACTCCTTATCCTTCACTAGCTACGGAGTTCTAGAGTACAGGGATGATTGCTAACGACTCTGCCTGTCTGACGAGAAAGCCATCATCCCTGCACTCACTCGATGCTAAATCCTACTCCCTACTAAATAGATACTGAACTATTATACTAGACTGAACTGAATTAAATTCACTGAGTTTCCTGAGTGCTCTAACTGACTGAGCTCTACTGAGTTTTGTATCTAACTATGAGTACTATTATTGGTGACAAGTTTGACACTATTCTATTACTGACACTGGCTCTAAATAAACAGCTAAAATGTCGGGTATTAAATACCCCCAGGACTCGATAGCATGAAAAGTAAACCATCACATGATCTTGCAAAGAATAACAATGTATACATGTTCATATATCATCTATAGAGACATTTTATCAAACACTTGTAAAGCATATGCTTGATCATATACTAACATGTCTTGATTTCATCACTTTATTCACATGGACATTCTATCAAATACTTGGGGAGCACAACGTCATACACATAATCATAGATAACATATAAACATGGCAACTACAATGGCCAACTTACAATTTCGTGGGTTTAGTATGAAATTCATAGAATCCCCATAAAATACCAATCTAATTTCATGAATCATATAATTATCATGGATTAAAACCCAATTAACATCATAGACAAATTAATCACTTTGTAATTTCAAGGGTTTATCAAGATAATCACTTATTCATCACACATGCTATTCAATTTCATGAAATTTGATCTTAAATCATGGATTGAAACCCAACTATTATCATGAACATGAATTCAATCTAATTCAAACATGAAAATCATAAATCTGAGATCTTGTATATTTAGAAAGGGATTTTAGACTCTATGGGTGAAAAAACCTCATAGATGAACACCTAATATACCTGAGAAGAAGAGTTCTTGAAGGTTCTTGGAGAGATTCTTTAGGATTGACCTTGATTCTTGAACTAGGGTTTTCACCTCTTGAGAGAGAATGATTTAATTTGGGGAAAACTAAATGAATAATGGTGTAACTAGGTTTATTAGGGTTGAATTTCGTGTTAAAGGCTGACTTGGACCATGGAAAAGACTCAAATACCCCTGGAATGATTTAAAAACTCAGAATTTAAAACTGGAAATTAACTGAAAAATTCCGATCTGGGCCCTTGGTATGACGCGGTGCTTTTGCACCGTGTTACTGAAAAGTGGACAACTGGGAATTGGACCATCAATGTGATGCGGTGGAATCGCGTTACCCCTTGGATGTGACCTGGAAGTTCACCGCGACACGGTGGGATCACTTTGGTGTATTGGAAACTGACAAATGTGAAAATAAGTCGTGGCACGATGCGCCGGTATAACGGTACCTCACTGAAAACTGACAATTACAATTTTGACATGCTCCACGATGCGCTAATGGCCTGAATGACGGTGTTTAACAACTGAAACTTAAAATCGCCATAACTTCTCACCCAATTATTGGATTTAAATGTATTTTATATCATTGGAAAGCTAATTAATTTCCTACGCAATGGCAGGATCTGCACTAAAAAATAATGAGTTTTTAAAAAAATTTATGTACGAATGCTCATGCACTGGGACTTAGATTATGCTAGGAAAACACGGGGTGTTACACCCGTAATTGCATTATGGCATTTTTAGGGTGTGGGGTTGTTCAGTTCAGTTCTGATATTGCTGAGAACTACACTCCAATTAGAGGTATAATATGGTTGATTGCAAATATAATAACCCAACTAGGTTGGGGTCGATCCCATAGGGAAAACATGAATAGTGGCTTCATTTTATGTAATCCACGAGCAATACAGGAAAATAAATGGGGGATTTAGTATCAATTGCATGTAGTAACCAATTCTTGAGTGCTTTTGAATTGTAGACAATAGTAGATGAAAACTAGGCTTGTGTTCCCCATGGCTTCTTAACTCTGTATGTTTCTCATGATCAACCCAACTATTCTATTATTCTGCGTGCAAAGTTTGCAAGATAGGTATTATCAGCCGCTTATTAGGCCCAAAGATAAATCCCACCCTTTAATTTCTATGTCTCAGGGCGTCGTCGTGTTTCTCTTTGATACGACCTCAGTTCACTCTCAGTTACAAGGATCAAGTGATTAAATAGGATGCGGGGACTAAAATGTAGAGGTAGAAGGATCCCAAATCACTGTCTTAACTTTTTTTCCCAATCACAAACTCCTTATCAAGGATGGATGCAAATACAGGCTATCTCAAGATACCGCAGCTACTTGAGATTAATTATCGTGAAGAAGATTAAGATATATGCATAAACCCTAGAACAGATGAGTATCAAACTTCCCTTGTATAGCTAATCTACCAGGGTTCCCACAACCCTAGTTAAGGAGATTAGCCGCTTATTTTTGTTCAAGAAACCATGATTATCAATGAAGAGCACATAAAATTAATTATAAAAAAATAAGATGATTAAACTCCAGTCTTGAATTGAATAAAAAGCCCAAAATCTCAAGAATAATTTTAAATTAATTGTATCCTATGATAAGAATGTGTAACATAATAAAAGATAAACCATAGGGTATTTATAATATATCAAAATAACATAAAAATCCTAATAAAAATGGGAAAGGCAAAGTTATGTAGCCAGTCGGTACGACTCGATCTTCAGTCGTATCGGCATCATATGAGTCGTACTCTACCTTCTCGTGTCTATTTTAGAAGCTATTCTCCCAAGGCTTCAACTTTCTGTTAGACATACGACTTCTTCTTTCGAGTCATAGCTAAGTGTACGACTTCCCTATATGAGTCGTACTCAGACTACCAACTCATATACTTCTAAGACTTCAACTCGTGAGTAGTAGCTTAGTTTCTATTATGCTTACAACTTATCTGTACGACTCATATCTTAGCTTAGGACTTGGATACTTAAGTAGTGTCTTCACCGTACTTAGATCTTCAGGTTGACTTTTGGTTCTATTATGCATACGATTCAGAATACGAGTTGTATCGAATGTTTACGACCCAGGAGCCGACTCGTATCCTTATTAGAATTGGTCTTTTTCAGTCTTTTTCTTTTCATTCAAACATTGTTGTAGACCTATTTTACCTGCAATATACACCAAAGTGCATCATATCTAACAAAATATCCTAAGTTTACACATAAATTCGCAGTTTTAAGCATCAAAAGTGTCGTGTTTCCATGCCACATCAACACCATCAACTTAGACTTTTTCATGTACTCAGTCAAACAAAACCATAAGCTATTTTCTAACACAAAGATGATCCTTAAATAGGAAGTTTTTAACCTACCATGGCAGTAATTTGAACTCGATTTCATTCTTGTTATTCCCCTTCTAATTTTAAGTTTTAAACTCAAACTGTGTATAACGATTTAGCACACATAGAAACATGAGGGAATTTGATGATGGCATTATTAGAGCTGTCAATACGGGTCGGTCCAGCCCATCTGGGCTATCCCACACGGGCTTTGAGTTTGACGGGCCAGGCCAAGCTGGCCCATCAAAATAATGGGCCAAAAAACACCAAGCCCACACCATTACTCTGTGGGCTGCGGGCCTCATGGGCCAGCCCACTTTTAAAAAAAATAATATTTTATAATTTAATTTTAGAATATTAATAAATATAAATATTACCAAATAATATTACATAGTGTTAATAATGGTTAATCAAGTCTCCAACACCCCAAAAATACTCCTAACAGTGAAATTAAATAACTTTTGACATGATATCCTTTGAATCAAATAAAAATACTAATGAGCAATCTAAATAGTTGTATGTATTTGACTTAAGGACCGACCCATGGGATAGCCCAACCCATATTGCTCAAGCCTACGGGCTTATGGGGGCCAGGCTAAAAAGCCCTGTTCTTAAATGGGCAACAAAAAATAAAGCCCAACTCCATCAAATTACAGGCCAGGTTAGGCCGGTCCTATGGGCCTAACCCATATTGTCGGCTCTAGGCATTATATTAGTAATAGACACAAGTTACTTTCACCAAACAATCTAGAAACATAGCCCATGTGCACTCACAGTCAAAGAAATCCCATTCACTCTTCATATGGCTAAACCAATCTAGTCGGGGTTAAAATAAATGACTCTCTCGCTCTCAAAGAAGTATCACTTGTGTACACAGAATACCATAGGCTTCCTTATGCTCTTTTCCTAAGTTTTCAGACAGTCATGGTAAGATCACTATTGGACTTTATTTAGCTTGTACCGTAGGCTTGGGGCTGGTATGATATCCTTTTGGGATTCATTTAATGACTAAGCCTCCGGGACATTACGCATTTCTCAGGGTCTACTTATTTTTCTATTTTTTTTTATTTTCACCCTTTTGTATCACTTTTTATTTCAAACATAGGTCAAGCATGGTTTTCACTTTTATTTTTCCTTTCTTTTTCTATTGCTTTTCATTGAAACTTTTCTTCCTCTTATTTTCACCATACCTGCTCAAGTTTCAACTATTTTATTCTACCAACTTTATTCATACTCGGTTGGTCTTATACTCCCTTATAATAGTCACCCTTAACTTAGGCTTCTTGCCTAAGTTGAGGTGAAAAGTGTCCATAGAAGACCAAACATACGTTCATTATAAGGTCAACGGAAGGTGAAGTTTGTGTAAACAATAGAATTAGTCTATTAAAGCTCAAATATTTTAATCAAAATAGATTCATTCATTTGGTTAGGACATTTTAGGCTCAGGTGCACTTACACAAGAAGAGCCTATGATTATTTCCTACTTGACTGACTTAGACCTAGGTAAAACCAACCGGACAAGTTCTAGACTCTAACACACTATGAACTCTGTATACCTCACACAAACTTGCACAGGATTACATTACCAAGTACTACATATCTAGATATACAACTGTTTATCTCTAATTGTTCTATCCCTAATCCTAATGTCATTTCTAGATTCACAAAATTTCATACAAATATACTCATCACACAGTCATAACAAAAATTTTTTTAGAGAGGTCAATTTTTCAAAATAATGCTACTAACCACATATCTCATCATAATCATTTCAAATCAGCAGTGTTTCAAAAACCACACATCAAAAATCAAAAACAAAATCTTTCATTACAAGAATTTTTTCAAAATCCTCAAATAAAATCTCAATAAAAAATAATCCGTTGCCATAGGCGCGCTGATTTTCTCCCTATCTCAGCTTCTCATATCAAACCTTGAAGTCATAATAGACTTTCTGTTTTAGCTACATATATTTTTTAGCTATACCAGATTTTTCAAAATAACCCCACACCAACTAAAGATTATTGCACTGTCCTTAGTGCTATAAAAATAAATAAAGTAAGGATAAAGTTCATTCCTAGGTGCTCAAGGCATTAACGTATTAACAACAGCCTATGTGCCCTAAGATTAGGTCCCACTCTCATTAACTATCATCCCATTTGTTAGGATTGAATCAACAACAATTGGTGGTATAACATCTACCCCCTTAGCATCAACCATTGGTATTCTCTATCTACCAGTTCCCAAGGTCATATCGCGGACCCATTGCTCCCAATCCCGCTTATCCTAGATGCTCTCAGCTCTTGCCGTCTTCCTAGATGCTTTGTCTTTCTTCTTCTTTCTCTTCTTCTTGCTTGTTTGCTCATCGGTCTTCTTAACTGGTGTATCTTTTGGGACTTTCTAAATACCAGGCACATGGATAGTAGGGATCCCTATCTCGACTATAGGATCAGCAACCACCAGTCTCTCATAAAGCTCTGTGACCATTTTCTTGATTTTCACAACCTCAGATCTGATATCAGCAAAATTGGGTATTTTCCCACCACTCAACTGTCGAGTGATCCTTGACTCAAAAGCTTTCAGGCATCGTTGGACTCTTCTGTCTTGGCTCTCAAACTATGCATCGATCTAAGTCTTTACGCCTTCTTCCATATAGCCTACCTTAGCGTCCAGCATGGCTAATCTAGTCATAACCTCAGTCCAAAGGGCTAATGAAATAAGCATAACACCAGATAGCATGCCTTTAGGTCTGGGTGGCATGGACTAGACTGGTGGTGGGGCACAAGAAGTACCTGCTACATTTATATGTGATCCCTCCGTCAATGCACCTGCCTTAGTATCATGCTACAATAGTAGTATCAACCTGCCCATCCTGCGAGAATAAACCTGCGAACATATCTGCTGCTTCCCTTGCTTGCCAGCCCAATGGGTTGGTTGCATCTCTAGTCAAGCTTAACTATGTGGTTCTCCTAACCTCAATCATCTTATCTATCCCAGAAAGTTCCAACACTCTCGCAACCAGACATATCTACATGATCATACAGGCGTATGCTAGCAATGCCATCTCACCCCAACTACTCGATCCTTCATCTCTCTGGATACGAACTCTTCTCTATCAAACTCGTAGCTGGCTATGAAACGTCCTATCATAGCTATCCAGACCAGGCTTAGAACATCATCACCAGTGGTTGTACACAGCCTGTGTTGGGCCAGAGTCCACCAAGACTTTTCCTCAAAGGTGAGGGTACTCTTCTTTATCTTCTGTTAGACCACCCTGGGCCCTCCGACAATCTCCATAGAGTTTTGCCAATTCTAGGCTATACACTTAGCTTTCATCTAAAAATCACCATTTTGTCCTTTCATGTTTCATGTCTCAGTTTCAAATCTCAGATATTCAGTCATGATTTAGTTTGTAGGTGCCCTGTGCACTGTCTTAGCCTTTCCTTAGTATCCCATCCAAGTCAGCAATCTTCGAAGGACATAATGTCCCAAGGAGAAGATGCACGATAACCCTCGAGCTTTTAGGTCCTAAACCTTTCAGTTTATCTTCATGTAACAAATCCAATATGGAGTAATGGGTCCTCATAAGTTGACCCTCTTATTCCAATCTTAGTCGAAAGTCCATTCCTAAGTAATGGCATGTATTCAAGGGCCTAGTCCCTATCATGACAGTCAGTCCATGTATTATGTTTCAAACTCAGTCATGTTCTCATGTTCCCATTCGTGCATGTTCAATGTAAAATATCAGTTTTTTAGTAGCTCAGTCATGTAGTCATGCATCAGATATGCACGTTCCATGTGTAAACTCAATCTATGAGTGTCTCGGCTTAACTAGTTTTATTTGAGCACGAATGATCCCAACGGGGAGATATTGTACCACCCCGTATCTTCCTAGCATAATCTAAGCCCTAGTGCATGAGTATACATATATAAAATTTTTGAAACACATTATTTTTAGTGTAGATCCTTCCATTGCATAAGAAATTTAAGTAGCTTTCCAATGATAGAAAATGCACCTAAATTCGATAATCGGGTGAGAAGTTATGGCAATTTTAAGTTTCAGTCATTAAACACAGTCATTTATCCCAGTAGCGCATCGCGGAGCATGTCACAATGGCAATTGTCAGTTTCCAATGAGGTACCGTTATTCCGGCACGTCACGCCATAACTTATTTTCATATTTGTTAGTTTCCAGTACACTAATGCAATCCCATCGCATCGCAGTGAAATTCCAGGTTGTATCCAAGGGGTAACGTGATTCCACCGCATCGCATTGAAAATACAATTCCTAGTTGTCCACTTTCTAGTGACAAGCGCGATAGCATTGCATCGCACCAAGGGCCCAGATCGGGATTTTTCCAGTTATTTTTCAGTTTTAAGTTTTGAGTTTTTAAATCATTCCAGGGGTATTTGAGTTTGTTTCCACAACCCTAGTTAGCCTTTAACACAAAATTAAACCCTAATAAACCTAATTACATCATTATTCATTCAGGTTTTTCCCAAATTATATCATTCTCTCTCAAGAGACAAAAACCCTTGTTCATGAATCAAGTTCAATCCTTAAGAATTTCTCCAAGAACCTTCAATAACTCTTCTTCTCAGGAATGTTAGGTGTTCATATAGGGTTCCTTTCACCCATAGCATCCAAGAATCCCTTTCTAAATATACAAGATCTCAGATTTATGATTTTCATGTTTGAATTAGATTGAATTCATGTTCATGATAATAGTTGGGTTTCAATCTGTGACTTAAGTTCAGGTTTCATGAAATTGAATAGCATGTATGATGAATATGTGATTATCTTGATAAACCCTTGAAATTACAAAGTGATTAATGTGTCTATGATGTTAATTGGGTTTTAATCCATGATTATTATATGATTTATGAAATTAGATTAGTATTTTATGGGAATTATATGAATTGCATGCTAAACCCATGGAAATGTAAGTTCGGCATTGTATTTGCATGTTTATATGTTATCCATGATTATATGCATGAAGTTGTGCTCCCAAAGTATTTGATAAAATGTCCATGTGAATAAAGTGATGAAATCATGACATGTTAGTATATGATCAGGCTTATGCCCTACAAGTGTTTGATAAAATGTCTCTATAGATGAAATATGAACATGTATACATTGTTATGCTTTGCAAGATCATGTGATGCTTTACTTTTCATGCTATAAAGACCCCCCGACAATTTAGCTATTTATTTAGATCCAGTGTCAGTTACAGAATAGTATCAGTCTTGTCACGAATAATAGTAATCTCAGTTAGATACAGAACTTAGTAGAGCTCAGTCAGTTATAGTACTTAGGAAACTCAGTGAATTCAGTCCAGTTTAGTCGAGTCTAAAAGTTTAGTGTTTATTTAGTTGGGAGTAAGATTTATCACCGAGCGAGTGCTGGGATGATGACTTCCCCATCAGATAGGTAGAGTCATTAGTAGTAGTCCCCGCACTCCAGAACTGTGTAGTCAGCACAGGATAAGGAGTCACCCATTAGACTAGGCTTGACTACCTTCTAGGGTTCACCGATTAGATTAGGCTTGGCTCCGCCGAGGTGTCACCTGTCAGTTAGGCTTGGCATCCTAGTTTTTTAGTGTTAGTACCCGTGGAATGGTATTAGCAACCTTCTAGCTGGGGTTACAAATTGGACCCCAATAAGTTCTGAGATGGGCATATCGGTTAGATGATTACCTCCCACAAATTCAATTTCAGGCTTCAGTTTAGAACTCAGTTTAGTTTTACAGAATCAAGACTGTCAGACACAGTCAATCAGTATTAGTAATTAAGTTATCAGTAACTTTAGATGTCAGTTACTCACTCACCAAGACTCAGTACTTTTCTTTAGAAAAGTTCAGATACAGTATACATCTATGTATGTCCACAATATTGCATACTCGGTGATTTCAGAAGTATCAGCTATTCACGTACTCTTATCTATATTTATTCAATATTATCTAGTCAGTTACTATTCATGCATATGAGCCCTTCCATTCAGCCTTACCGCATCTAGCATACCAATACATTCCA
This sequence comes from Capsicum annuum, assembly GCF_002878395.1. Classification (NCBI taxonomy): domain Eukaryota; kingdom Viridiplantae; phylum Streptophyta; class Magnoliopsida; order Solanales; family Solanaceae; genus Capsicum; species Capsicum annuum. Next base: position 12,809,629 of record NC_061119.1, on the reverse strand, counting down.
TGTACTGATACATGCTCTTTCTTTGCACTATGATGTCTCATATCATAGGTTCTGATGTTCAGGTTCCCGACCGTACTTAGACAGATCCAGTCAGCAGTCACAGATTTAGTAGTGAGTCCTCATCTATCAAGAATATGCTTTTATTTTAGCATTTCATTAGTTTTAGTATTGTAGTAGTTGGAGTTAGTTGGGGGCTTATCCCATCAACTCCATATTCAGACAATTCAGTTAGAGGCTTTTAGACTAGACTAGTTTAGATAGTATTTCAGATACAGGTGTTTTATCAGATATTGTTATTTATCATTATTTTAGATTTTGAACCTTATGTTATTTTAGCCTATTTTTTTAAATTTATTCAGCATTATCATTCAGTGCTTACAGTAGATATCATTCATGGGTTAGCTTATGGTCCTTGGGGGTCGTAAGCATCGTGTGATGACTAGGAGGTAGTCTCGGGTTATTACAACGGGAAGAGGGGTGTAACTTCCTAGGTTTTGGACCTTAGAATTTTTTCTTAGAATTCTGTTCTCCGCACCAAATACGACTCATGGGTATGAGCCCTATATTGGGGGATGAATTGTATGGTCTTATTGTATACTGACCAGTATTTGTTGGTGGGATGGATGGGTTACTAGAATAGATACGACTTAGGGATAAGAGTTGTATGGTTGGTCATGAGTTGTATCTTATACTTGTATAGGGGACAATGTTCAATCCTCTTGGTAATCCATTCTGTTAGGGATACGGATGGGAGGTACGAATTATATACTGTGGATATGACTTGGTTAGATGAGTCGTATACTTGACCGTGTTTTGTTCTAAGGGTTGATGCTAGAATACAAATGGTGGGTACCCCTCGTATAGGAAGGGTATGACTTATAAAGGTCAATCGTATCCCTGTGATGGGATTTTGTTCAACTTAAGTAGGGGTATTTTGGACATTTCCATGCTTATCCTAATAGGCCCCCACAGCTTCTAACTCACTTGGAAGAATATTTACCCTATTATTCTATTCTTAAACACTTAGAAACTAATCCTAAATAGTTCATGATTCTCTCAAGAGCTTTTGGAGCAAGAAAACTAGGGTTTTATCTAGAGGACTAATTTGGGGCTTGCTTTGGTGACTTCTTTCAATACATTCCTTACTATAAGGCATGTTCTCTTCTCTCACTCTTAGTTCCAACTAAAGGCATGGTTTTCATTATTGATTTTCATTATTTCATTATTGTATGCTTTGGGTTTTCAAATATAATTTTGGTGTTTTTTTTATAAATACTAGGTTATGGGTTTTCATAGTTGTATTTATGCTTTTACATGCATTAATGGTGGTTTTCAATAATTGGAATACATGGAATGGTTATTGGAATTGGTTTTGGATATATACTATGCCCCCAATGTGTTTGAAAAAATGCTTATAAAGATATTTTCATTGCATTGACTTCTTTTAAATGGAACTCTTGCTTATTTTAAATATGGTAAAGGATTTATGCATGGTTAAAATGGTTTGAAAATGTAAATGGCTAAATAGTTATGCTTGTGGGGTATGTATTCCCCAAAGAGGTTTAACATGGTAAATAGAAGGGCACTTGAAAGTCTCCTTAGACCTATAAATGGTTGCTATGGATAGTACTTGCAAGTATGATCAGTATAACAAAATCACCACTAAATGGCCATGGTTAATAAATGGTAAATGGAGTGGTTGGTTATTTGGAAATAGTTTTAATTTGGCATTAAAGTGGGAGGTTTAGCTAAGCCATGGAAGATAGAGGTCCTAGGGGACGAAAATTGGAAAATTATATTTGCCGATATGAGGTAAGGTCTTAGTAACCGCTTGCATGATGTCACACCTTATATTGAAAGATGTACTAGTCATCCCATGGGATACTTCCCTATTCGTATGGCTACATACACTGGGTCCCTTTCAGCAGGGGGAGCTGAACCTGTATTGCCCATGGGTATCTTAGGACGGCACTGATACAACCCCATGTAAAGATTTTAAATGCATACTAAACCCAGTTTTCTTTTTCGATACTTATATATATATTTATGATTATTGCATTATGGATGGTTTTACTTGGTTTTATAACTGACATTATATCCTTATCCTTAGTTCATACTAGCGATCACTCATTAACCCATATATTAGCAACTGTATACATACGCTATGCAGGAACAGGCCATTCTAATTTTCCTATCTAGTATTTGTATTTTGATATTAGAACTTGGATTGAAGTAGTGAGTTTCAGTCATTTTAGAAGGCTCTATTTCATGTTATGGACATTATTAAAAACTTTTATTTTAGATATTGGTTTTGGTCATGGTTGGGGGGCATGTCCTAACCAAATATTTTTACTCTTTTAGATAGAGGCTTTGTGGTTCTTTTGAGAGTTGGTATGGGCAGGATCGGTATTGATGTCAGCGTTAGTATTGGTATTGGGACTGACATCATTAGATGATTTTATTGATTGTTCCATCATATTACATTTTGGTATTTATTATCATTATATGTTTTGGAACACATTTGGTTATGGAATGGTTTATGTTGTTTGGTTTGGTTTAATATGGTTGGACGGTTGGTTTGGTTTTGTACGGTTGAACTTGGTTGGGTCAGTCACGGTTGTGACCATATCCTAGAGTCTTCATGAGAGTATTTATGCTATCTTATTCAATGCTTGAAATTCATTCCATCGAAGGCTATAGAAGGTGGTTGGGTTGGGTAACAGGGGGTGGTCTCCGATCTGAGTTGGACTTGGGATGCCCATTTTGTTAGGCCCTGGTTTAGGTTGTGAAAGTTATTATTAGAGCTTTTGGTTCATGGTTAACTGGGAGTCCATGAAGCCGTGTCGAGTAGAGTCTCTTTTAGGGGTGTATAGTATGCCACACTCATAAGAGAGAGGTTGTAAGACATTTAGAAATGTTTTACTTCCTTGGTATTCTATTTTCAAGCTTGGAGTCTTAGTCCTGGAATCTTCTCTAGTCCTTGTTTGTTTGTCTTTCAGATGATGCCTCATAGATCTGGAAAACAAGGAAATTCTTCTATCCCATATGGGATAATGATGAAGCAGTACATCCTATGACAGAGGTATATTTTTTATCTCAAGGTCTTATTTTGGATGGTACTGGGGTTCCTCCTAATCCAACCAATTCTCCTCAGTCCCTTAAGGCAATGTGATAAATAAAAAATTTCATTAATCTATTTATATTATTGCTTAGTTGGTTGTTGCTTAGGCTGAGCGGTATGTATTTAGTAGGTTTTCTACTAAGGCCACAAGGGTTGGCCAATTTATGAATCCTCATACTTTTACTGGAGTAAAGATGGTGAAGGATCCATAGGGCTTCTTAGATAAAATAGAAAAGATATTTTGGGTGATGTAGGCTACCAATGTGGAGAGGGTAAACTTTACAGCTTATCAGCTCAAAGATGTTACTTATCAGTGGTACAAGGAGTGGGACAGAGATAGAGGTGATGTGGAAGAATCTGATTTATGGGAGGACTTCTCTAATACCTTCTTGGATTATTTCTTTCCTCAAAGGTTGAGAGAAGATAAGATGGAGGATTTTGTGAATCTCAACTAGGGGAAAATGACTGTCAAGAAATATGCCTTGAAGTTCCATCAGCTATTAAGGTATACTTCTGATTTGGTGGCTGACATGCAAATGATAATGAGGAACTTTGCTTCTGGGTTGAATAGATATTTGATCTTCGAGAGCGAGAATGCTTTGCTTATTAAAGATATAGACATTTCTCGGACGACTGTCCATATGCAGTAAGTGAAGGATAAGAAAAGATGGTAGGCGGAGTCTAGGGATAGACAGGAAAAGAGAAGCAGGTTTTCTGATCAAGAAGGTGCGTAGTCCCAGGGTGGTTTCGATGGCAGTAAGTGGCAGAAGAAAAAGTGGGGAACTTTGGGATCCTTCTCTTTTGCTAGTGCTCCTTACCCAAAGCAGTCGGGAGATAGGTTTCATCAAGGTGGTGATAATTTTTGGGCACAGGGTGCTCAATCTCAGGTGAGTGAAGGTTAGTTAGTCTATTCATGCCCTCTTTGTCGATTCCATGGTCAACCTCATTGGGTTTATTATAAAGAAAGGAGGGACAAATATTTCAGGTATGGCCAGCCAGGTCATCGGCTTAGGGATTATCCGATTAATAAGGTCGCTATAGGGTGAATAAGGTTCCTATGGCATCATCTTCTGCTCCTACACTTGGTGGTGTTGCATCTGCTTTTGTTACTGCTCCTGGTTCTAGTGCTAGTCAGAACCGGTTGTATTCTTTAGTATCCCAATAGGAATTCGAGGCATCACCTGATATTGTTACTGGTATGCTACAACTATTTTCTTATGACGTATATTGTTTGCTTGATCCGGGGTATACTCTTTTATATGTGACTCCTTATATGACTATGTCTTTTGTTTTTAATCCTGAAGTGATTTCGGATTTTTTTCTGTTTCTACCCTGGTAGGAGACTCGATTATTGCTAGAAGGTTCTATAGGGTGTGTGTGGTATCTTTTAGTAATAAGTACACCCTGGTGGATCTGTTTGAATTGAGGATGATGGATTTTAATGTTATCTTGGGTATGGATTGATTATACTCCTATTACGCATCTTTAGACTATTGGACCTGGAAGGTTATCTTTAATTTTTTTGGCGAACTGGTGATAAAATGAGAGGGTGGTTCTCTAGCTCCTAGGGAGAGATTTATTTCTTACCTTAGAGCTTAAAGGTTAATCATTAAAGGGTATCTTTATTACTTGGTCCAGTTTTCTAGCTCGTAAGGTCCTTCTTTACAGTTCCTATGGTTAATAGGTTTCTAGAGGTCTTTTCAGATGATATTCCTAGTGTTTCTCTGGATAGGGAAATAGAGTTTGGTATTGATTTGCTTTCGGACACTCATCCTATATCTATTCCTCCTTATAGAATGGCTTCAGCTGAGTTGAGGAAACTTAAGGAGTAACTTAAGGATCTTCTGGATAAGGGGTTTATTCATCCTAGAATTTCTCCATGGGGTGCACCGATATTATTTGTGCATAAGAAAGATGGTTCCCTTTGAATGTGAATTGACTACAGGTAGTTAAATAAGGTGATGGTCAAGAACAAGTATCCTCTCCCGATGATAGATGATCTATTTAACAAGTTACAAGATGCCAAGTTTTTTTCTAAGATAGATCTTCAGTCTGGGTATCATCAACTTAAGATTAGGAAGGTGGATATCCCTAAGATGGCTTTTCGTACTCGATATGGGCATTTTGAGTTCTTGGTGATATCATTTGGATTGACTAATGCCCCAGCAACATTCATGGATCTTCTGAACATAGTTTTCAAGTAGTATTTGGATCTCTTTGTCATGGTATTTTTGATGACATTTTGGTTTATTCTAGGAGTGAGGTAGATCATTCTAATCACCTCTGCGTGGTGTTGCAAACCTTAAAGGAACAACGGTTTTATGCCAAGTTCTCTAAGTGTGAGTTTTGGTTGAATGCTATGACTTTCTTGGATCATATTTTTTTGACTAAGGGGATCATGGTTTATCCTTAAAATGTTACTGCAGTGAAGGGGTGTCCTAGATCCACGACTCTATCCGACATCCAGAGCTTCTTAGGTTTAGCCGGGTATTATAGGCGGTTTATGGAATGTTTTTCATCGATAGAGGTTTCTTTGACTAAGTTAACTCATAAGAAGGTTAAGTTTTCTTGGTCAGATGCTTGTGAGGTGAGTTTTAAGAAGTTGAAGGATAGGTTAACTTCGGCTCTAATTCTGACTTTGCCGAAAGACAATGAGGGGTTTGTGATTTATTGTGATGCATCTGGAGTAGATTTTGGTTGTGTTTTGATGCAGCATGGGAAGGTGATTGCCTATACTTCCAGGAAGTTGAAGGTGCATAAGAAGAACTATCCTACTCATAATTTAGAGCTGTTGGCAATTGTGTTTGCTTTAAAAACCTGGCGACATTACTTGTATGGTGTTCGCATAGATATCTTTTCTGATCATAAGAGTCTATAGTACATTTTCACATAGAAGAAGCTTAATCTTAGGCAAAGGATATGGCTTGAGCTTCTCAAGTACTATGATATGAGTCTTCACTACCACCCAGGTAATACTAACATGGTTGTTGATACTCTTAGCGGGTTGTCCACGGGGAGTTTGGTTCATGTGGAAGAAGAAAAACAAGAATTGGTGAAGGATATTCACTACTTTGCTAATCTTGAAGTTCACCTCTTGGACTCCAAAGATGGTGGTGAGATGGTGCAAGAGGTGGTTCAATTGTCTTTTGGTGTAGAGATTAAGGAGAAACAAGTGATAGATCTTATCTTGATGAAAATCATGAGTGATATTGGTGGGCAAACAGTAGTGGTGTTTGATATCAGTGGTGATGGTACTTTTTGGTACCAAATGAGGTTGTGTGTACCTAATGTCAATGGATTACGGTAGAGGATTTTGGATGAGGTGCATGAATCACGCTATATTGTTCATAATAGCTCGACAAAGATGTATCATGATCTTAAGGAGACCTATTGGTGGGATGGTATAAAAAGGGATGTGGCTAGTTTTGTGGCCAAATGCATGGTGTGTCAATAAGTTAAGGTTGAGTACATGAGTCCTGCTGGATTACATCGAAAAGTTGAGTTGTCCAAATGGAAATAGGAGATAATCAATATGGATTTTGTTATCGGTCTTTTTCGATCTCGAAACCAATTTAATTTGATTTGATTTGGGTCATCGTAGATAGGATAACGAAGTCTGCTTACTTTCTACTGGTAAGGACTTCCTTTTCGGTGGAGGATTATTCGAAGTTGTATCTTCAGGAGATTGTAAAGATGCATGGGGTTCCTATTTTGATTATTTCTGACCATGGCACACAGTTTACATCTCACTTCTGGTGGTCCTTCCAGTGAGGGTTGGGGACTAAGTTTAGTCCGAGTTCTTCTTTTCATCCACATTTAGATGGGCAAATAGTGAGAACTATTCAAACATTGGATGATATGTTTCGGGCTTGTGTGATTGACTACTGATACGACCAAATTACAACTCTCGTTAGAAAGTGCAAGCAGTCGCTGTCAAATATAGAACCCAACTGGGTTGGGTGTCGAATCCCTTAGGGAATACTATGATCACTAAGTATTGCGATTATTATTAGACTGTTGATCGAAGGTTCCAAGGTAAGGGGGGTTTCAGTTTAGGTGCACAATAATATTATCAGTGTAATGATGAGATGATATGTGTAATAATATTTAATCACAGATAATGACAAATTAGGGTTATGTCTACCTTGTAGCTTCTACTTCTCTATTAACTATGAGTAATATGGATTTTATACATGCATGCACTTATAGAGAGACGTATTCCAATTCTAAATCCAAGTGTTTCTCAACCATCAAGGATTTATTCAGCTTAGTTCTCTCGAATCCAAAGTGTACAACCAATTGTACGAACTCTCCAAGAAGTTAATCTTGCTAAGGCATTAACGTGTAAAATAGAGGTTGGAAACCCTATTTTCTTGTCACAATCTCTTTTCCAAACAGTAACTTTTCTATCGAACAAGTTATTGCTATAATGGCGCATTCCCTATGTTTGCAACCATGAGAATTCAATCAAAATGAAGAGAGTAATGATATAAGTGGATTAACACATCATAAATTCAAAAACCCATAGCAATAGAGAGTATACTACAAGGTTTGCATAATCCTAACAAATAAACTTAGCTACTCATGAATAAAACGGAAATCAAAATAGAAATATTCATCATACCAAAACTTAGAACGATCTTTGTGATAAAGATGAATAGCGAAAAATAAGAGAAAAAAGCGTTTCTCTCTCTCCGTCCTCAAGCTAAGCCGCTTTTTCTTGTTTTCAAAATAATATAGAATGTGAATAATCCCTAAAAATTCAGCCATAAGGCTTTTAATAACATCCTTCTCTAATAAATTGCTACTGCATCCTTAACTATTTAAAAATATTGAGTTTGCCTGGGAAAAAGTTCCCATACATCACATTCAGTCCAAAAGCTGCTTTCCTTTTTATGTGAAGTTTCCTTTGCTGTTCACAGGTCCCCAAAGTGCTGTAATCTTCCTCATTAGTACCTAAAAAGCATGCTAATCACATAGGTCAGCTCACTTAACTAAAAAGAGACTAAAAGTGCAAGAATTATGTATTTTATCCTCAAAACTTAGCTAAAACATGGGTAAGTTATGGTGCTTAGACGTATAAATACACCCAACATCACCACCACACACTTAAAGCTTTGTTTGTCCTCGAATAAAATAGTAAATCCATGCGAATAACTAACTAAACTTCACAAGAGCAACACAAAATTTTCAACAAGACATACACGGCAATTATTAACAAAGAGTAGATTTCTTGATCATTACTAGAAACAACTCACCCTCCAACATATACTCATTAAGTTGGTTAATTCGTATACACAAGTTAAGCCAAAAAAAATCATATATAACTACCCAACAATCATCAACCATGTGCGCTCACACAAAATGTTACCCATAATCACTCATAGTTTTGCATTTTTCAGAAATATGGGTATAAGAACTTTCTTTCTCTCACTCTCACAAAGAATTCTTATATTACAACTGATGACCATATTCTTTCCCTTAGTGTAATGCTCCACTAATATCAGAATGCTAAGGTTAGGATCAAATAGGTCTTTACGAGTTGTAAAGTAGGCTTAAGGGACGGGTAGGTCTATTTTGGCCAGAAATGGTGACTATGTTCCCTAAGCGCTTTAATACACTACATTATGCCATTTACACTAACTTTTAACAACCACTCTACCTTCCTTTCATCTACCAACCCCCCCCCTTTTTTTTCTTCACCCATTTTGTTACTCAATAAAAAACACTATGATGGGAATATACAACTCTTTTTTCTTTATTCTTTTTTATTTTTTGTTAAGCATCCCTATGATAGCCACCCTCAGTTTAGACTATTTGCGTTAGTCGAGGTGCATAATGTCCAAGAAAGGACCAGGGCGCCACTCCTGATCACAATATTTTCATGTACCAATAACTAAACTTTGGGGCATCACTTTCACCATTTTCATATTATTTTGCCACACTCTTTACTCAACTTGATTCTACAATTTAAAGTGCTTAGGAGCTTTTAGATCAAATTATGGTCTTTTAAAAAAATGGATTAGGCTACATATGGGGTTGCCAAAGAAAATAGCTAAAGGCTCAATGGGTGTTCACTAGGACAATGTACAAAGGTAGGTAAAAAGAAGATAAAAAAATTAGGGCTGCCAAAGAAATGCCTAAATCAACTCCTAAACTCACAATCTTTATTTCGCTTCACACACACACTAGGCAAGTTCTAGCATCAGTCGCAACAAAGAATATACAATAACCTTACACACACATGGCACATGGTCAACTTAATTAGGAGCATTGTAGATTCTTGACCCAACAGATAAATGAATTAAACCACAAATAATTATCACAGAATGAGTCATAACTTAGAGCCTAAATGTTTCAATAGTAGTAATTCAACACAAACTCCTGTTATAATGCCATACCGTCTATAAGAACAATTTTATGCAAAAATCTGACTAATTACAACTCACTAACTACGACTAAATCAAAATGACTATAGAATAAATGCGGGCAAGCAGTACGCAATACAACAGACAAGGCAATCAATACAGCAGACAAGGCAATCCGTAGATAAGGCAATCCAGGCGTACACGTACTGATACCCGCACCCCACACTAAGAAGGAACACACTGCCCTCACTGTAAATAAATAAGCAAAAACCTGGTTAGTCAGACTCCTTCTCTACATCCGGGGTCATACCCCCTGTGTCTGAATCATCATCAGAGTCTTCATCATCAGAGTTGTCCTCCACATCAGAGTCTAGCAGTCGGTGATCATCGTCTGTCGGCACATCATCATCTAGAGGTTCTTCAAAATTTACCCCCACTCCACATATGGCCCGAGCATGCTCATTAAGCGGGTAGTCACAGTCCAACTGCCGAAGCTCTACATCAGTCGGCACATGACCCCCATTCATCATAGTAAACCTAGTCATGCCATACAGATGGCAAAAAAACTCTCATCTCGAGCATGTCTCTCAGCAGTGGTAAGGTTGATGCCTTGACTAGTTTCTGGATCTTTGATTTTTGTGAGACCCACCTTCATCGGGTTTTGTGGCAACTTATGGTCTGCTGGCTCCTCCTCAATGTGCTCTTTCCTTAAAATTGCAGTCAACAAGTTGTCGAAACTGAAATGGAACTTTTTGTGCACCCTTGCTTTTCGCATCGACGTTCGTATAACTACACCAATATTGATGGGAACATTCATCATTAGAGCATATACCAAGCAGACTCGATCACGCGTGACCTTAGTGTATTGTGTCCCAAGAATCAAGCAGGAATTTACTATTCTTAACCATATGTGAGCTTCTCTATTCAAACAAGCATATGGGTAAGTATTGTGACGACCATTATCTTTATGACGAGTCCACCGGGTCATGGACCTTGATCCACACAACGTATGTCTGATGGATCTGTAGGGAGGTCTGTTGTAGAGCTCCTTGAGTGGTGATTGATCCACACTTGGAGTACCCAGGAAAGAGTTGAAGAAATCAGCATTCAATTGCAAGACTTGCCCCCGAATCTTTACTTCATTTCTCGTAGTCCTTGGGGACCAGTTGGCATAAAACTCTCGAGTCAAATCAAGATTACATTTGCCCATGTCTCGGAAGATAAAGTCAGGTTTTAGTGCCATAATCTTTGCTAAAATGCGAGGGCAGTTCTTTGCTAAACTTTCCTTCTGCATCAACTCCACATGTACATATTTCTTCACTTTATTGTTTCTATACCATTCCTTCCCTTCCTCCTCCAGAACCCATTTGATCCCAAAAGTGCGTCGAGGTACTTGAAGAGAGAAGGAATCAGCCTGGTCCTTTCTTGACCTTTTTTGACCTTTTTGTGAGGTGGATCCTATCTCCTTTCCCTGTCGTCCTTTCGGAGCCATGTTACCTGAGATCATAATAGGGTCATGTTAGTCTCATTTCGTAAAATTCACTATAATTGAAAAAGAAAATAGTGATGGCACCACCCCATACTTAATTTGTTTGCACAAACTAATTGAGTGAGTGTCGTTGATTACTCAGACTTCATCGACATACATTTAGATGGTATGTGCCAACAACATTATTAGTGCAGTCACACTTTCAACCCTTCACTTTACATAATAATTTCTCAGTTTGATATACAGAAGCAACACACAATGGTCCTGTAATCTTGACTACCATTTCCAACTTTATTTCATTTGAGCAATGCAATCTTTGAACAATACTACCACATAGAAATCTTATCATGCTATAGCATAGAAACAATTACACAATCTTATGCTTTTGGTTAATCATGATCATTACATCGATGAACGAGTCACTCACATAGTCAAGCATACAACTCCCAAAATTATGCATTAAACTTCAATATTTCAACTCCATAATAATAAAAAATTAAGACAGTGAATACCAATCAATACATGCCGGAGTAAAATCAAGATTACCTACGAGAATCCTTTCACTCAATGAGATGTATTTTTCAAAAATCATAACAAACTAACCATACTCTTATCACCAAGCACTACTACAAAATCCAGTCAACCATTATAAGCGTAGCAATGAAACAACTATGAAACATGAAAGAACAACTTACTTGGTGATAAATTCATGATGAATTGGGAAGGTGAGCCTGCAGGATTAGATGAGAAAAGAGAAGGGCTTGGAGAGGGAAAGGTTGTTTGGGTGGCGCTTAGGTTTAAGAAAAATTAAGAGGGGTAAAAGGGTAGAGGATATATTTAAAAGATGAGACATGGGTCGGGTTGGTCCATTCAAAAAAAGGGGTTATTAGGCAAAATTTACGTTGATAGGCGGCGCCCATAGAATCGCCTAAGCATAAGTAGGCGGCGCCTAACCTATCGCCTATGTTGGCATAGGCGGCGCCTAACCTATCGCCTATGTGAGGCAGTGAGCACAAGCGATGGCATAGGCGGCGCCTAACCTATCACCTATGTTTGCATAGGCGGCGCCTAACCTATCGCCTATGTGAGGCAGTGAGCATAGGCGATGGCATAGGCAGCGCCTAACCTATTGCCTATGTTGGCATAGGCGGCGCCTAACCTATCGCCTAAGTGAGGCAGTGAGCATAGGCAATTGGAAAAGCGGCGAACTCTTAGTCGATAAGGTCCATACCACGGGGGCTTCGCCTCCGCACCCCCATCGAGGTCAGTGGTGGGCTTCGGTATCGGGCCTATCAGCCCGATCCCTATGCTACCACCACAGACCTCATTAAAAGTCACAAAATAAAGTCGCATCGCGAAACTTTTTGTGTCGAATCTACATAATTTGAGGCGCGACTCTAATGCAAATCATACTTGAGCCTTACACATTTGACCACTCCCACTTACCTGTATTGTTCCATCATTCCTAGACTTACCACCATTGACATGACTCACTTCCAAATCAAAATTGGGACTTATCTCCTCCTTTGTACTTCATGCACCTACACTTAATCAAAACAATAAAAATGATTAGAAGGATGGGTTGCCTCCCACCAAGCGCCTTAGTTTTAGTCGTGGCTCAACTCTTCTTTTTGAATTTTTATTTACCAAAAACAAAATCCTAGTAAAATAATGGGTTGCCTCCTATGTAGCGCTTGATTTATTGTCGCGGCATGACATAGTTATCTCGATTACTCAGACTTCATCAAGATATATGGTGGCTATACATTTTATCGAGTCGATTGGACCGATATATAGCTTCACTCTTTGGACATTCACCTTAAAGACACTACCATCATTATTTTCTAACTCCACTACTCCAGATGAGTATACTTGGTTGATTCTGAATGGACCAGACCATTTGGACTTCAACTTACCTGGAAACAGCTTCAGTCTGGAGTTGAAAAGGAGTACCAAATCACCTTTCTGAAAGTTTCATTGGATAATCCTCCGATCATGGTACTTTTTCATCCTTTCCTTGTAAAGATCTACTTTTTATATGCATTTAGACGAAATCCATCCATCTCGTTAAGCTGTCCCAATCTCATATTTATAGCATCATCCCAGTTCAGGTTAAGCTGCTTCAGTGCCCACATTGCTTTATGTTCTAGCTCAATTGGCAAGTGACAAGCCTTTCCATAAACTAGTTGGTATGGTGACAAGCCAATTGGTGTCTTAAACACGGTTGTATATGCCCATAAGGCATCGTCCAGCTTCCTTGACCAATCTTTCCTGCTGGCATTCACAGTCTTAGCAAGGATCAGCTTGATTTCCCGGTTTGAAACCTCCACTTGCCCACTAGTTTTTGGGTGGTACAGTGTAGCTAGCTTATGTTGCTTAACCCCAACTTTGCCAATACGGCTCTGAACAGTTTGTTGCAGAAATATGATCCTCCATCGCTTATGATGGTATGGGGTACCCCAAAACGAGAGAAGATATTTCTCTTTAAGAACGCCACAACACTCTTACCTTCATTATCAGCTAGAGCGACTTCTTCGACCCATTTGGATACATAATCCACAGCAACTAAGATAAATTTCATCCCAAATGAGCTCACAAATGGGCCCATGAAGTCAATACCCCAGACATCGAATAACTCTACTTCAAGCATTTTGGATATGGGCATCTCATGGTGCTTTGAGATAGAACCTTGCCGCTGACACTGATCACATCTTCTTACAAAATTGTAGGTATCCTTGAATAATGAAGGCCAATAGTAGCTACTTTGCAGTACTTTCTTGGCCGTCCGTTCACCTGCATGGTGACCTCCAACTTGGGAAGCATGGCGTGCTTCCAGTATGCTAGGCACCTCTACATCTGGGATGCACCGCCTAATAATACCATCAGCACATCGTTGAAAAAGATAAGGCTCATCCCAGAAGTAATGTTTCACATCATGCATGAACTTTTTCTTTTGATGAAAGGAGAAATTCTCAGGAATCACTTCGCTTACCACGTAGTTAGCAAAATCTGCATACCTCGGTAAGTTTTCCACCATAGTTGCTAGAATCTCTTCATCGGGGAATGCATCATCAATATCAAGGTCGGTCTGCACTGTGTGCTCACTCTTAAGTCTAGATAGATGATTAGCTACTTGGTTTTCACAACCTTTTCTATCCTTTACCTCGAAATCAATTTTTTGAAGCAGTAGCACCCACCTAATTAGCCTTGGCTTGGCATCCTTCTTTGCCATTAGATATCTTAGAGCCGTATGATCTGTATGAACCACTACCTTGGTTCCCAATAAGTAAGCACGGAACTTTTCAAAAGAATAAACAACCGCAAGAAGCTCTTATTCAGTAATGGTATAGTTCTTTTGTGCTCCATTCAAGGCCTTGCTCGCATAGTAGATTGGATGAAATAGCTTTTCTCTTTTCTGACCAAGTACAGCACCCAAGGCTACACCACTTGCATCACACATAATTTTAAAAGGTAGAGACCAATCGGGTGCTACAATAATATGGGCTTCAACTAGCTTTCCTTTGAGTCATTCAAATGCCTTTAAGCAATCTTCACCAAAGTAAAACTTTGCCTCCTTCTCCAAAAGTTTGCATAATGGGTTTGCAATCTTGGAGAAGTCTTTAATAAACCTCCGATAAAAACCAGTATGACCGAGAAAACTACGAACCCCCTTCACAGAAATTGGAGGTGGTAGTCTCTCGATAACTTCAATCTTGGCTCGATCAACTTCAATTCCCTTTTCAGAGATTTTGTGCTCGAGAACAATGCCTTCCTTAACCATAAATTAGCACTTCTCCCAATTTAGCACCAGATTGAATTCCACACATCGCTGCAAAGCCATACTCAGATTTGCCAAGCATGACTCAAATGACTTACCTATAATCGAAAAGTCATCTATAAATACCTCCAAGGTGTCTTCAATCATATCAGAGAAAATGGATATCATGCATCGCTAAAAAGTGGCAGGTGCATTAGATAGCCCAAATGGTATTTATTTGAATGCAAAAGTACCATATGGGCATGTAAAAGTGGTCTTCTCCTGATCTTCAGGAGCAATGCAAATCTGAATATATTCGGAATAACCATCCAAGAAATAGAACCATCCCTTTCCTGCAAATTGATCAAGCATTTGATCCATGAATGGCATTGGGAAGTGGTCCTTTAATGTCCATGAGTTTAGCTTCCGATAATCCATACACACCCTCTACCCTGTGACAGGCCTGAGTGGAATTAGCTTATTCTTCTCGTTCGCTACTACTGTCATGCCCTTTTTTTGGGGCACACATTGTATAGGACTTACCCATTTACTGTCAGAGATTGGATACACCACCCCTACATCTAACCACTTTATGATTTCTTTATTCACCACCTCTTGCATAGGTGGATTCAGATTACGCTGATGCTCAATAGTGGGTACGCAATCTTTCTCTAGCTGAATCTTGTGCATACATATGCCAGGAGGGATACCAATTATATCAGCAATAGTCCAACTAATAGCTCTCTTGTACCTCTTCAAAACAGAGATGAGAGCCTCTACCTATTGTTCACCTAAATCAGCAGCAATAATAACCGACAGTATATTTCCACTACCCAAGAACACATACCTTAGATGACTGGGTAGCTCTTTCAATTCTAACACCGGTGGCTCTTTAATGGATGGCTTCGCCAGTGGTGAAGGTCGATTCTTAAGGTCAAGGTCCAGCTTCTTGGGGGCATAAGAATATGACCCCATTCCTGTCAAAGGACAGATAGTTTCTTCGTACTCTTTAACATCCTCTCGATCAAAGTTCAAAAGCACAGCAGCCAATGGCTCAACAGTAAGCTGCTTCTCTAAAGATAATTCCTTCTCATTCTCATAATAAACATCAAATATAGAGAACACATTCATATCCTTGGGTTGCTTCATTGATTTGCATACATCAAAATGTACCACTTCATCATTCATTCGAAATAAAAGCTCATTTGCTCGCAAATCAATAAGCACACTTCCTGTTGCGAGGAAAGGTCGACCCAAGATTATGGGCACCTCAAAATCCACCTCACAATCCAAAATAACAAAGTCTGCAGGAAAAATGAAGGTAGAAACCTTTACTAATACATCATATAAGATACCAACAGGTCGTTTTACCGACCTATCTGCCATTACAAGCCGCATATTGGTTGGTGTAGGATCCCCCAACCCGAACTGTCTATAAATGGCTAGTGGCATCAAATTAATGCTAGCCCCTAAATCATATAAAGCCTTAGCAAAATCTAAAGATCCAACCATGCAAGGAATAGTGAAAGTACCCAGATCTGCCTTCTTCTGTACCAATGACCTCGTGGCAATTGCACTGCAATGATGAAAATTATCTGCCAGTTCATAGCTCCCTGCCCTTTTCTTTGTCAAAAGGTCCTTTATGAATTTGGCTCAACTTCTACAGAATCATCACAATCTATTTCAAGAACATTCTCCTCTATACTATCAACCACAGGCTTGCCCTTGGATGAATTTTCCAACACCTTACCACTCCTGGTGGTAATAGCCAAACATGATCCATCTTTCCTTAGATTTTGCACAGTTTCACTTGGTAAAGTGCTAGCTTTTATTTGATTGAATGCCACTGAGAGTTGACTCATTTGTTGTTCCAGCTGTTTTATTGAAGTGGAATGCGAGTCAACCAATTGATTCATTAAGGACAAATCATTTTTTACCAGCTACTCCCGTGTTAGTTGCCTCCACTCCTTTCAACAGCTTAGCCATCATGTCCTCCATGGACATCTTCCCAGAGCTAGGTGCAACAGCTTCATGATTTCCAGGAGGGACGTACAAACCGCTCTTGTCATTCTTATTCTTCCAATTCCCTTGGTCTCGGTCCTTGTATCTAGATTTTTTATAATAGTTCCTACCTTGATTTCCTTGGACATTGCCTCGGAAATCCCCCTAATTATTTAAGTAATTTGCTTCCTTCTCAGAATCAGAGTCATCTCTTCCCTATGATACAATAGCTTTGACCTTTTCTATCTTCCCTGATAATAAATGCTTAGTAAAAAGGTCCATCTACGTTTTCATATGAGCCATATCCTGGTCACATTCCTCTTCTCTTCGCCTCTATTCTGTCGTCATGCCAATAGATACAGTAGAGCTTGCTACCTCAGAATCCTTGGTATGCTAAGCCCTACTCTGCTTTGTCATACGATCCAGCATATCACATGCCTCAATAAAAGTAAGGTCCATGAATGACCCACCCACAGCATTATCTACCACTGGCTTAGTCACGGAGTTCAAAGCCCTATATAATATTTCCATCAGGTGGACATTGGTCATCTGATAATTTAGGCACCGCATAAGCTTCTTCTTCAACCTCTCCCATGTCTCGTGGAGAGCTTCAGTTGGAAGCTATCTAAAATTGCTTATCTTATCTCTTAATTATGATTTCTTGGATGGCGGAAAGAATCTTTCTAGGAAAGCTTCTTTCAGTTGCCTCCAATTGGTAATAGAGTCAGAAGTTAGCCCGTTTAACCATAGAGTTGCCTCTCCAGATAGAGACAATGGAAATAAGCACAGTCGGATCGCATTCTGTCCAACCCCTGGATTGTCAAATGATTTACATGTTGAGATAAAATTAATCAGATGCATATTCGGATTGTCGTCTGCAAGTCCACCAAATAATCCTTTGAGTTGAAATAGCTGGATCATGGTGCTAGTGATATTGAACTTGGCTTCGGGTGCCAAGGGCGGAGGAATAATAGCCCCTGTGCCACCAGCCCCATCCAAGTCGTCATCATCATCATCAAAAGCAACTTGCACAGCTCAGCGTTCGGGTCTCATCCTAGATTGACGATCTTTGTTGACATTCCTGTTCACTGGTGCAGCCACATCATCTACACACCTTAGATTTAATAACTCATCATCACCCAAGTCCTCATCATCAAGATTTGGTACCCGACCTGGGTTATCAGTATTTTGTTGATTTACTTGCGCAGCTGCCAATGCAGCTAATCTAGCCTGCTCCTGTTGAGTAGCTATCCTTTCAAGGTCTCATTGCGCACCCATTCTGCCAATGAGATGTGGTTCAGGATTTATAGGTAATAATGGCTGACCAGATCTCTGTGTATTTGGCATGCAACCCACTAAACCTGAACAAAACAAAAACAACAAACAAAAAGTAAAATTTGAGAATCTTTGACTAAAGGGTCTATTAACTATCACAAACTTAGTTGACAACCGTATTCCCCGGCAATGGCGCCAAAATTTGATACGACCAAATTACAACTCTCGTTAGAAAGTGCAAGCGGTCGCTGTCCAATATAGAACCCAACTGGGTTGGGTATCGAATCCCACAGGGAATACTATGATCACTAAGTATTGCGATTATTATTAGACTGTTGATCGAAGGTTCCAAGGTAAGGGGGTTTCAGTTTAGGTGCACAATAATATTATCAGTGTAACGATGAGATGATATGTGTAATAATATTTAATCACAGATAATGACAAATTAGGGTTATGTCCACCTTGTAGCTTTTACTTCTCTATTAACTATCATTAATACGGATTTTATACAAGCATGCACTTATAGAGAGACGTATTCCAATTCTAAATCCAAGTGTTTCTCAACCATCAAGGATTTATTCACCTTAGTTCTCTCGAATCCAAAGTGTACAACCAATTGTACGAACTCTCCAAGAAGTTAATCCTGCTAAGGCATTAACGTGTAAAATAGAGGTTGGAAACTCTATTTTCTTGTCACACTCTCTTTTCCAAATAGTAACTTTTCTATCGAACAAGTTATTGCTATAATGTCGCATTCCCTATGTTTGCAACCACGAGAATTCAATCAAAATGAAGAGAGTAATGATATAAGTGGATTAACACATCATAAATTCAAAAACCCATAGCAATAGAGAGTATACTACAAGGTTTCCATAACCCTAACAAATAAACTTAGCTACTCATGAATAAAACGGAAATCAAAATAGAAATATTCATCATACCAAAACTTAGAACGATCTTGGTGATAAAGATGAATAACAAAAAATAAGAGAGAAAAGCATTTCTCTCTCTCCGTCCTCAAGCTAAGCCACTTTTTCTTGTTTTCAAAATAATACAGAATGTGAATAATCCCTAAAAATTCAGCCATAAGGCTTTTAATATCATCCTTCTCTAATAAATTGCTACTGCATCCTTAACTATTTAAAAATATTGAGTTTGCCCGAGAAAAAGTTCCCATACATCACATTCAGTCCAAATGCTGCTTTCCTTTTTATGTGAAGTTTCCTTTGCTGTCCACAGGTCCCCAAAGTGTTGTAATCTTCCTCATTAGTACCTGGAAAGCATGCTAATCACATAGGTCAGCTCACTTAACTAAAAAGAGACTAAAAGTGCAAGAATTATGTATTTTATCCTCAAAACTTAGCTAAAACATTGGTAAGTTATGGTGCTTGCCCAACATCAACTACGGTGTCAATTAGGTTGAGCATCTAGCTTTGGTGGAGTTTGCTTACCATAATAGCTATCATTCTAGTATTGGTATGGCATCTTTGGAGGCGTTGTATGGTATAAAGTGTAGATTTCCTATTTGTTGGTTTGAGCTTAGTGAGGCAGATATATTTGGACTGGATCTGGTTTATCAAGCTATAGAGAAGGTAAAAGTGATTCGGGATAGGCTTAAGGCTGTTCAGAGTTGCCAAAAGTCTTAGGTGGATGTTAGGCGTAGAGACTTAGAGTTCAAGATTAGTGATAAGGTATTCCTAAATGTGTCTCCCGTAAAGGGAGTAGTGTGTTTTGGCAAGAAGGGGAAGCTCAGTCCCCAGTTTATTGGTCTTTATGTGATTCTTTAAAGGGTTGGTAATATTGCTTATGAATTGGAGTTGCCAGCTAGTTTGGGCTTGATTTATCTGGTATTGCATGTTTCCATGTTGAGGAAATGCATTGGTGATCGTTCTTTGGTTATTTCTTTGAAAGAATTGGGTATCTCAGATTCTCTATCTTATGAAGAGGTCCCAATTGAGATATTGGATAGGCAGGTTCATCAGTTGTGGACCAAGAATATGGCATCGGGTAAGGTTCTATGGTGGACCCATAAGGTGGAAAAAGCTACTTGGGAAGCAAAAGAGGACATGAATTCCAAATATCTGCTCTTGTTTTCTGCTCCTGGGATTCGTGCGGAAGGTATGTATTCTTAGACACATCTTTATTTTTTGAGGTTGTTAAAGGAAAGATTAATATCTTTCCCTATTTGTTTTCGAACTTTAATAAAGATTGGGAATATGTTTGATAATTCAAATGACTCTGTGAGTGGTTACCCCTACCTTGTCCATCATTCGGGGATGAATGGTTCCTAGTGGGGGAGAATGTTACATCCTAGGTTTTGGCCCTTAGAATTTTTCTTGGAATTCCGTTCTCCAAACCCAATATGACTCATGGGTACGAGCCATATGTTGGGGTATGAGTAGTATAGTCTTATCATATATTTACCAGTATTGGTTGGTGTGATGGATGGGTCACCAGAATGGATACGACTTAGGGATAAGAGTCGTATGGTTGTTTATGAATTGTATCTTGTACTCGTATAGGGGATAGTTTTCAATTCTCTCGATATTCCATTCTGCCAGGGATACAGATGGAAGGTACGAATCATATGCTATGGATACAACTTGGTTGGATGAGTGGTATACTAGACAGTTTTAGGTCCAAGGGTTGAGGCTAGGATATGAGTAGTGGGTACCCCTCGTACAGGAAGGGTATGACTTGTAAGGGTCAGTCGTATCCTTGTGATGGGATTTTGTGCAACTTAAGTGGGGGTATTTTGAACATTTCCCTACTTACCCTAATAGGTCCCCACGACTTCTAACTCACTTGGAAGAGTATTTACCCTATTATTCTATTCATAAATACTTAGAAACTATTCCTAAACACTTCATAATTCTCTCAAGAGCTTTTGGGGCAAGAATGCTAGGGTTTCATCTTTAGGACTAATTTGGGGCTTGCTTTGGTGATTTATTTCCATCAATTCCTCACTATAAGGCATGTTCTGTTCCGTCACTATTAGTTCCAACTAACGGCATGGTTTTCATTATTGACTTTCATGATTTCATTATTGTATGCTTTGGGTTTTCAAATATAATTTGGGGGTTTTGTTTATAAATACTTGGTTAAGATTTCCCATGGTTTTAGTTATGCTTTTATATGCATTAATGGTGGTTTTGGATAATTGGAATACATAGAATGGTTATTTCTAATTGGAATTGGTTTTGGATATATACTATACCCCCAATATGTTTGACAAAATGCTTATAAAGATACCTTCATTGCATTGACTTCTTTTAAATTGAACTCTTGCCTGTTTTAAACATGGTAAAGGATTTATGCATGGTTTAAATTGTTTGGAAAGGTAAATGTCTAAATCGTTATGCTTGTGGGGTACGGATTCCCCCAATAGGTTTAACATGGTAAATGGAAGGACTAAATGGTAAATGGATTGGTTGGTTATTTGGAAATGGTTTTAATTGGTCATTAAAGGGGAGGTGTATCTAAGCCGTGGAAAGTGGAGGTCTCAAGGGGACCAAAACTGGAAACTTATAGTTGTTGATATGAGGTGAGGTCTTGGTGACAGTGTGCATGATATCACAACTTACATTAGGGTATGTACTAGTTATCCTATGTGATACTTCCCTAGTCGTGCGGCTTTACGCACTGGAGCCCTTTCAGTAGGGGTAGCTGAACCCATATTGCCCGTGGGTGTCTTAGGAAGGCAAAACTACACAACCCAATTAAAGGTTTTAAATGCATACCAAACCTGGTTCCCTTTCCAGGCACTTATATATATATATATATATATATATATATATATGGTTGTATGCATTATGGATGGTTTTACTTGGTTTTATAACTGGCATTATTTTATCCTTATCTTGAGTTCATGCTAGTGATCGCTGACTAACCCATCTACTGGCAGCTGTTTACCCATGCTATGCAGGATCCGACCATTCTACTCCTTATGTCTAGCATTCAGATTTTGGTATCAGCACTTGGACTAAAGTTGTGAGCTTCCATCCTTTTGGAAGGCTCCATTTCATGTTATGGACATCTTTAGAAACTTTTATTTTATTCTAGATATTGGTTTTGACCATAGTTGGGGGCATCTCCCAACCGAATATTTTTACTCTTTCGGATAGAGGCTTTGTGGTATTCTGAAGGTTGGTATGGGAGGGATCAGTGTCGGTGTCAGCCTTACTATTGGCATTGGTATTGGGGCTGTAATCATTGGACAATATTGTTGGTTGTTCCATCGTATTAAATGTTGGGATTGATTATCACTATATTTTTTGGAACTTATTTGGTTGTGCCCTTTGGTTTTGTTTGTTATGGTTGGACGGTTGGGTCGGTCACGGTTGTGACCCTATCCCAAAGTCTTCGTGAGAGCATTTACGTTATCTTGTTATATGCTTGAAATTCAGCCCATCAAAGGCTGTAGAAGGTGGTTGTGTTAGGTAATAGGGGGTGTTCCCTGGTCCGGGTTAGACTTGGGATGCCCATTACGTCTAGGCCCTGGCTCGAGTTGTGACAGGAGGGAAGGGGTAAAACAGTCAAATCACACAAAAACACATCTTTCACACTTTCATCAAAATTCAAGTAGTTATATTATCCATCATTAAAAGTCTAATTTGTCCTCAAACTAAGGCAAAGGAATACCTGAATCAGCGAAGAGCCAGGGATAAGAACTACGCAATCGTACTTGACCTCCCAAGTAGCCTCATCTATGGGTCGATGTCGCCACTAACCTTAACCATAGGGATAACTTTAATGCGCAACCTCCATATATCCCTAACCAAAATAGAGACCGGCTTATCTACGAAAGACTACCGCTCATCTAATTAGACCGACTCCCCATGAATGACATGAGACTCATCCAGAATATAATGGCTATGCATAGAAACATGAAAAACTAGGTGAACAATTGATAAAACTGGGGACGCAGCTAACTCCTAAGCCACATAACCAACAATCCAAAGAATCTCAAATGGGCCAATGTACCCTCCTCCCAAATCTCATCACATCCTTCATAGGTGAAACTCGAAGGAAAACGCGATCACCACTATCAAACCTCAAGGAATGAAGTCTACGATCAGCGTAGTATTTTTGCCTACTCTGAGCAGCTCGAAGCCTATCCTAAATGATCTAAACTCTATCCAAGGACTTACGAAGAAAGTACGCACCTCGAGGTCTAACATCAAAAACACCAAACCAACCCACAGGCAAGTGATAACATCTACCATACAACGCCTCAAAATGAGCCATATCAATACTGGAATGATAGTTGTTATTGTAGTTAAACTCACTAATGACAAATGTTTCTCCCACTGGCCACCAAAATCCATCATCCACGCTTGGAGCAAATCCTCTAAAACCTAGATAGCTCGCTCGGACTAACCATCACTCTGGGTGAAATATTATTCTAAGGTCAACTCCCATACCCAACTTATCCTGAAAAGTCTTCCAAAAGTGCGAAGTGAACACAAAACCTCAATCTGAAATGATAGACATTGATATACCATGAAGTTTCACAATCTCATGAATATAAATAGGGGCTAACCTCTTCGCATTGATAAAGAACTGCACCAGAAGGAAATGTACAAACTTGGTCAATTGATTTACAATGAACCAAACACTATCAAATCCATGGAAAGTGTGAGGCAACCTAGTAATGAAATCTATAGTAATTCATTCCTATTTACACTTGGGAATGGGTAAACACCGAAGCTATCCATCAGGTCTCAAATTCTTATCCTTCACTTGTTGACAACAAAGGAAATGAGCTACAAAATCCACTACATCCATTTTCATATCACCCCACCAATAATGCTGCCTCAGATGGCGATACATCTTAGCCACTCCCGGATGGATAGAATACCTAGAATAATGGGCCTTCTCCTAAATCAATCTGATCCAATCACACACTCTTGGCACACAAACTCGGCCTCCAATCCTCAAAATACCATCTGAATCAAGTGAGGCTTTCTTAGCCTCGCCACTCAACACCTTATCTTAAATCGATCTCAAACCCACATTATCAAACTGATGAGCTTGAATTTGCTCCATCAAAGAAGAACTAGCTTCCACAAATGCTAAAACACACCTAGGTGCCGAAATATAAAGCCTAACAATCTGGTTAGCTAAAGACTGAACCTCTAAGGCCAAAGGCCTCTTTGGGTTAAAAGATGCACCCAGCTACCCTTGCTAGTTGACTTTTGGATCAAGGCATCCATAACAATATTAGCCTTGTCTGGAGATATAGAATAGTTAAGTCATAATCCTTAAGTAACTCAAGATAACAACGCTGCCTCATATTAAGATCTCTCCGGGTGAAGAAGTACCGAAGGCTATGATTATATGAGAAAATCTCACAACGGACTCCATAGTGCCTCCACAGCTTCAAAGAAAAAATTAACCACTCACAACTCCAAATCATGGATAGGGTAATTCTTCTCATGGGGATTCAACTAAGAGGACACATAAATAATCACCTTACTTTCTTACATCAATACAACACCTAATCCAATACTTAAAGCATTACAAAATATGATAAAGCCTGGATCCTGGGAAAAGTCAAGATAGGAGTTGTAGTCAAACAATCCTTGAGCTTTTGAAAGCTCGCCTCACAAACATCAGGCCACTGAAAGGAAATCTTCTTCTGAGTTAACTTAGTCAAAGAAGCAGTGATAGATGAGAAATCCTAAACAAAATACTGATATCAACCTGCCGAGCTAACAAAACTCTAAACCTCGATGGTTGAAGTAGGTCTAGCCTAATCATGAACTACAACAATCTTGGCTGGGTCAACTATAATACCCTTCTTAGGCACCAAATGACCCAATAAGGATATAGCCTCTAATCGAAACTCACACTTGGAGAACTTGGCATACAATCTCTTATCCCTCGATCTCTGAAGCACAATCCGCAAATGCTCCTCATGCTCTGCCTCACCCTTGGAATAAACCAAGATATCATATATAATACAATAATAAATTAGTCGAGATATGGTTAGACAAAAGGGTGAAAATAAAAAAAATAGAAAAATAAGTGGACCCTGAGAAATGCATAGTGTCCCGGAGGCTTAGACATTAAATAAATTCCAAAATATATCATACCATCCCCAAGCCTACGTTACAAGACAAATAAAGTCCAATAGTGATCTTACCATGACTGTGTGAAAACATAGAAAAAAAGCATAAGGGTAAGCCTATGGTATTCTGTGTACACCGGAGATACTTCTTTGTGAGTGAGAGAGTCATTTGTTATATCCCCGAATAGATTGGTTTATCTATATGAAGAGTGAATGGGATTTCTTTGACTGTGAGTGCACATGGGCTATGTCTAATGTTCGGTGATGACTCAGTCTATGCCTAATATTGATAATGATGAATTAGGTGATGATGAGTTGGTTGATTCTCTGAACAGGCGAAGTGCGGAAAACATGGCTGAACTACCAAATCGGAATTGGTAAGCAAGAGGGAGAGTGAACCACCAGCCTGTAATGTAATTTGATTTAGGTGATGATGATGAAGCTAATTTGGATGGAGCTGGTGCTATAGGAGAAATAATACCACCACAATTGGCTCTGAGAGTGAATTTTAATATCACGAGAACAATGATCCAACTTCTCAACTTGAATGGGCTATTTGGTGTACTATCATGGGATAATCCTAATATGCATTTGGTAAACTTTATCAATATTTGCAAATCTTTTGACAATCGTAGAGTGGGGCAAAATGTTATCCTTCTGAGGTTATTTCCTTTGTCTCTATCTAGGGAGGCAAAACTATGGTTAAATGAGTTGGCACCTAATTTTTAACAAACTAGAGAAAACTGAAAGAAGCTTTCCAAGATAGGTTCTTTCCACCTTCTAGGATGTTATAGTTGAGGGATACAATCAACAATTGAAGGACATCTAAATAGGAGTGAAATATACTGACTTGGTTAACTGAGCCACGTGACCCAAATACCATCGGAACTACGAGAAGTATGAGGCAAACACCTAACAAAATCCATGGTAATATGCTCCTATTTCTACTCAAGAATAGGAAATCTCTAAGTCAATCCACCTGGTTGCTGATGCTTGACCTTTACCTGTTGACAACATAGGCATCAAGATATAAAATATGCAATATATCTCTGCTAAATAAGTAAAGACCTCACCTTAACACTAGCAAGAATCTTTCTAGGATTTGAAATATTAAAACTAATCATCAAGTTGTCTAAGGACTATATGTCCTATTCTAATGACCTCTAAGAAACTGAACTACAAGAAAACTACCCATACTCACTGTCTTCCAACTCAATGCATCTACTACCACATTCGTCTAGCCTAGATAATACAAGATGGAGATATCATAATCCTTGAGCAACTCCATCCATCTACGATGCCTAGCATTAATCTCTCTGTGGATCATAAGATGCTTAAGACTACGATGATTGGTAAAAATCTCACAATGCACACCATAGAGATAACATCTCAAAATCTTAAGCGTGAAAACTACCATCGCCAACTCCAAATCATGAGTGGGGCAGTTGTGCTCATGCACCTTATGTTGTCTCAAAGAATAAGTGATAACAAGACCCTGCTACATCAATACACAACCTAGACCAACACCAAAAGCATCACAATATATGGTGAATCTCTCTCACTCTATAGAAAGAGCTTGAATAAGAGATGAAGTGAGAAAAACCATGACCTTTACAAAGCTCGACTCACACTCCTCAAACTATCAAAAAGGAGACTTCTTTCGAGTCAATCTAGTCAAAGGAACTGAAATAGTAGCAAAACCCTCAACAAATCGTCTATAATAACCGCCAATAAACAAAAGCTACAAACCTCAATCGGAGATGTAGGTCTGGCCCAATTACGAATAGCCTCAATCATTATCGGGTCTTCCCTAATTCCATCCTTAGACATCACATGCCTAAGAAATGCCACTAACTGAAGCTAAAAATCACACTTAAAGAACTTGGAGAAAAGTACATGATCTCTCAAAGTCTAGAGCAGATCTACAAATATTGCATACGCTCCTTTCTACTTCTTGAATACACAAGAATGTCATCGATGAACACAATCATAAAGAAATCCAGATAAGGCCTGACCACTCGGTACATCAAATCTATAAATGTGGATGGGGCATTAGTCAAGCCAAATGACATCATTAAGAATTCATAATGACCATAATTGGTCCTAAAGGGTGTCTTCAGGATACATAAACCCGAATCCTCAATTGATGGTAGCCAAATCTCAAATTAGTCTTAGAAAACACCACCACTCCTTAAAGCTAGTTGAATAAATCATCAATGTGAGGCATAGGATAATGGTTCTCAGTATCACCTTATTAATTTGCCTGTAATCAATACAATATGCATGAAAATATTTGTTTTTCACAAACAACACAGGAGCTCCCTAAGGAGACACACTTGGTCAAATAAAACCCTTACTAAGAAGACCCTAAAGTTGAGAATTAATCTCTTTAAATTCTACAGGAGCCATACTATAAGGTGTCATAGAAATAGGATGGGTGACAAGGTCGAGATCAATAGCAAACTCAATCTCAGGGGTAGGAGGTATACCAGGCAGATCACTAGGGAAAATATTAAGAAACTCATTAACTATAGAAACAGAGTCAAGCGATGGACTCTCCACACTAACATCATGAATATAAGTGAGATAAGACTTGCATCCAAAGCCTCCTAGCATGAACATAAAAAATAATCCCCATCAGCTCACGGTTAACCGTTACCTGCAACATGTCTGGGGGTCTATCGGGCATAGCTAAGGTAACGATCTTGGCAAAAAAATTCATGATTGTATAATAGTGGGATAACCAGTCCATGCCCAGAATCACATCAAAATCCATCGTATCCAAAATAATAAAATTAACGTGAGTATCAACATATTAATAGTCATAACACATGATCTAAAAATTGGATACACTACTAAAAAATCACTCACGGGGTGTAGATACATGCAATGGTACAGATAATAAATCCCAAGGTAACTCTAACCGTTGAGCATAATAAGTATATATATAAGAATAAATAGATCCTGGATCAAATAAAGCAAGGGCCGGCTGACGCTACACCAGAATCGGAATAGTGACAACAACATTCAAAGACTCAGCCTCTGGACTAGAAAGTACTGCATACAATTGACCACGCCCGCCACCTGGCTAGGCTCCTAACTGATCTCATATCCTACCTACTTGAGAACCTCCTCGAGCACTCTAGTAACCACCTCTACGACCATGCGAGGCACCTCTAGCTAAAGAATGGACTGCTCTAACAGGGGAACACTCTGAGCTAAAGTAAAAATCACCCCACAACTAGGGCACTCTTGAGTAAAATGACCAAAAGATCCAGAACCATAATATTCTCCCTTAACAAAACCAGAACTAACAGATTTGGCTTACCCTGAGTAACCACCACAACTAGAATAACAAGAAAATAAACCCCTCAAATATTGACTGTTAGCCTGACCAGGGCGATCACTAGCACTAGACTAACCTCCATTAGTAATCTAAAGAGCTTCCTGAAAAGGGTGACTTGGCTGACTCTAAGGCTAATAGGATGGACTTTGAGGAAATCTACCTCGAGAAATGCTACCTCTGCATCAGGAACTACATACGACTCCCACTGAAACTACCCTAATATCTTAGTTTCTTATCATTTCCCTTTGGGCCTCACGATGCATCTCCCTCATCACCTGAGCGTGATCTGACACCTCAGCAAAAGACTTAACTATAGTAACCAGACTCTGAGTAGACATATAGAGGGTAAGTCTCAACCCTCTAATAAAGCAACAAACCCTTTCATATTTAGAATTCAGAATTAAAGTAGCATGCCTAGATAACTCATAAAAATGAGCCTCATATTTCACAATAGACATGGAGCGTAACTCCAATATCAAAAACTAATCTCTCAATCAATCCCTAAGGTTGGGAGGCATGTACTTCTCCAAGAACATCTCAAAGAGCTGAGTCCATGTCAAAGGAGAAGATCCAGCTGGCCTAGAATTAAGATAACCTCTCCACTAATGTCAAGTAGCCAATATCAACTGAAAGGTAGTGTAATCCACAGCACGAGTCTCTACTAGGCCCAAATTATAGAGCTTATCCTCATAAGCAATCATAAACTCATACACATTCTCGCCCGACACACCAAAAACCTAGGCAAAGCCAATCTAAAAAATCTACCCAAAATTCTCTACTCCTCAACAGACATAACAGGCTGGGCTACCGCTGATTGAGCAACTATTAGCTGAGCAATTGTCGTTGCAAGAGGGACCTCAACTCTTGGAGCCGCAGTTATAGGTTGCGCCCCCACCTCAATTTCACTCTAATTTATTGATTGTGCACCATCATATGGCGCACCATCAACTAACCCTAAAATATAAACCTAAGCATATACAAGCACTGAAGAAGAAATAAATCCCGATGGATCCTGGGCTTGTCCTTGGCGCACTGCTGGTTGGGGCAGAAGAATCTATGGTTTGGGAGCAGGAATAGTGTCTGGTGAAGGCCTTCTATTTTGTCCCCTATCTAGGGACACATTTTGAGGCTATCCATGACCTCTGGGTTATTCACGAATAGGGGTAGGATCCCTAGGCTTGGTCTTGGGACCCTCATCTTATGTAGCGGTAGCACGTGTCCTAGCCATATACAAAAGAGTGAAATCAAAGGAATGTTCTATAAAACAATGCAAAATCTTAGCACAAAATGAGTGAAAGAAGTAAGACCTCCTAAAAAAATATCCCATAGCCTCGCAAAGATAGGAAATAGATGTCATCATTCCGATCTGCAGGACTCTACTAGAAAATTATTCTTGTTCCAACAATATAGGTGAAACCTAAGCTCTAATACTAATTTGTCATGACCCGATTTATGAGTCATGAGGGCACCTACTCTATCCTACCAGTAGGTAAGCAAAACTATAACCTAAAGCTAAATACAATGGGTAAACTTAGTGGAAAATGCCCAACAAGGCAAAAAATAACAAGTGCAACTTATAAATAAATAAGGCAGAGAATTAGATATGGAACAATACAATAATCTAGAATACCACCCCAAAACCAAGTAGAGACAGTACAAAAGCGACTATAAATAAAACCCAAGTATCTAAAATAGTCAATACAACCTATCTCAAAACTAAGACTATACATAAGTAAGAAAGAAGAAAATAAGTGACTCTGACTCCAAGATCTAACTCTATCTCCGAATATTAATACATACAAACATCGATCAACGGTGACAACTAGTTCTCAGATCTGCACCAAAAAGGTACAGAATTTTAGTATGAGTACCAAAACCATGAGTACTCACTAGGAATCATCGGCCAACTAAGCTAAATCATGATATAAATATGATAAAATATAAGATAACATAACTAAGTCAAGGTAAAAAGGCAAACCTGAATCAACTCCAACATCACTATGCATAAATAAGTAAATAAATTAAAATAATAACATAACATGAAATAAAGGATCAAACACATGCAATTGTAGTTACAAAATTATCCCCCATAAGTTAATTGGTGTGGAAAAGTAAACAACCCATTGCAAACCCTCAAAAGCCTAAAAGGTACATACAAGATAATATAACCCGCCATCGTAATCTCTCAACTCGCTCAATATACCACTAGAATCCATTCATATCATGCCACACTATAACCATTTCCTTATTTCTAGACTTAGCCAAAATCACTATTGTCAATATCACACCCAAATGTCATCATATCATAATAATTATATCATCAAAAAATAATATTCATATCCAAACTCAAACCAATAAAAATAATTAATAGTCAAACTTAAATTGGTAAATATATCATCAATTCCATAATCATCCTTCGGACTCAAATCAAATATATATAATCAATGTCATAATCATCCTCCAGACTTAAATTGGGTATATATAATCAATATCATAATCATCCTCCGAACTCAAATTGGGTATATATAATCAATTTCATAATCATCCTCCTAACTTGAATCGAGTATATATAAGATCAATAGATGAATATGATCAATAGTATTATCAATAGCATAAGTGATAGCATAATCAATAGGCATCAAATCTCAACATCAATCACCATAACCATTAAGTTTCAAAGTTCTCAATATTATCTCAATAAGCACTTTCAAGGTACCTAACAATCATAGTAAGGTCTACATTACTTAACATGTATCTTGGCCTAAGGTGGGTCAAGGGCCCACTTCTAATCCTCGAAGTTTCATTTTAGGCAAATTCTACCCGAACTAGACTAAGGTATCTAAATTCACTTTTAGATGTCAAATAAGTCATCATTATCCCTAAGATAGGAATTTCACCTAAAACAAGAGCAACTAGATCAATCTTGCCTAAATTATGATTTTTGGATCTCCTAACTAGTCCAACTAACCTAAGTGTTGCAATTCATCATACCGACACCTAAATTCCATACCAATTCTAATACAATATCAAAAAAATACCATGAACTATCTCAATCTATGTAGAGGGGTAAAGCCTAGCCTACCTAAACGTCGAAGAAAGCTCAAAAGATCGGCTAAATCACCATTTTTCCCTTCTGAAAAGTTTTTGCAAGATGCAAAGTTATCAAAATCACATTTTTCTCATCAATACAAGATTAATGATACCCATATTGTACCATTGTGCTTTGAGTCCAAAAATCACTCAAAATCCTATATGGGTCCCATCTATGAAAATTGCATTTCCAAAATGAACTCAATATTCCCTCATGCTTAAGGAGCCATTACCCTTAAAAATATAGCAACTCAAACTAAATTAGGGCTAAAATATAGCCTCTAAAGGTTAGGGATTTGGGACAAGAAATGGGAAAATCAACCATGAAATTAGAGGAATCTTACCTCAAATTTTAAAGAAATCATGAAAACAAGTGTTAGCCAAGCTCCCAAATCATCCACAAACTTCAATCCTAAGCTTGTACTCTCCTTTAGGATTTTAGTCTCTAGAAAATGGGTGAGAAATGGGAAAAATAGTCTTCAAAGGGACTATTTATTCCCATCCCAAGTGTGTGGGTGTTGTGATCGCTATCACAACTTGCCACCTCGCGATTGCCATATCTTGTGATTGTCTAGGCAACTCGCGATCGCAACCTAGGGCACCACAATTATAACATCTGGGTGGCCAGCCAAGGTAGTCGTGATCACACCCTTTTGGCTCGCTATTAATGATGACACCAGATACAACTAAGGCTTAGAATTTTCCAAGTCTCTGCCAAGCCCTCGGGATTCATCCTAAATCTCGTATATGAAAATAGATTATGCAACCCTATCAAATTCGACCAATGAAACTTAATCGTGCAGTCAAAATTTTCATCGAAAGTCATTTTGATAAAAAGTGGATCACACACCGATATTCCATTTTCTTAATTTTTTACCAATAGGTCGAAATAAGCCCGGGATCTTTGGGATCCAAACCAAGAGTCCTCCTAGACAAAAATCAATATTTCATAGCTGTTGGAATAGTTAAAGTTTTCATTCAAGATTGTTTGACTGATGTTTTTTCCTAGTGGATATTTGGAACCAACAAAGACTTTCAAATAGAGAATTAGCTCTAAAAAATAAATGAATTTCCTGACAATTGAATTGTTAATCCCAGCAAGTCATAAATGACTTGGGGTAGCTATAAGAAAGCTCTAACGGTGAATATAAACAGAAATATAGAAAATAAACTGACGGGTCATGACAAAGTAATTATTACACACTCGGCTTCAATAATGGAAAAAATAGTGAACCTTGTTTCTTGGTAGCCCAGGAAACCAAGAAAGACCCTAAAAAGTGAGCCATTTCTAAGGTACTCTTCCTGTTAACCAGGTACCCAACATAGTCAGCATCAACATACACAATAAGGTAAAAGTTGTCACCAGCCGAATAGAGGAGGACAAGGTCGGGGGTTTCTTTGAGATACCTTAAGATTCTTTTGGAAACCTTCAAATGAGATTCCTTAGGACTAGCTTGAACTCTAGCACACATCCCTACACAGAACACAATGTTAGGTTAGCTAGCTGTGAGATATAGCAGTGAACCAGTGATTCCTCTAGATAGTTTCATTTACAAAGGGACCATATTCATCCAGTTCTAGTTTTGAAGAGTCTTCAATGAGAGTATCAATAGGTTTTACAACCTTCATGTGAAATATTTTCAACAACTCATGAATATACTTTTGTTGGAAGATAGTCATGCCTATTGCACTTTGCTTTATCTGCAGCATAAGAAAGAAGTTAAGCTCACCCATCATACTCATCTCAAATTCATTGCTCATGAACTTGGAAAATTCATCACATAGAGAATTATTTGTAGCTTCAAATATGATGTCATCAACATAAACTTGAACAATAAGCATAATTCTCACCCTTGCCTTCTAGAAGAGTATGTTGTCTATCTTTCTTTTCTTGAAACCATTATTCAGTAAAAATTTTGACACCCTTTCATACCAAGCCCTAGGTGTTTAATTAAAACCATAAAGGTTTTTGTCTAGTTTGAACACATGGTTTTGTAAGTCAACATATTTAAATATTTGAGGTTGTTTCACATACACTTCTTTTTTAAAAAATCCATTTAGAATGGAATTTTCACATCCATTTAAAATAATTTGAACTCCATGCAGAAACAAAAAATAATAAGAATTCAAATAACTGTATCCACCGAAGAAAATGTTTCATTATAATATATACTTACCTCCTACTTTAACCTTGCACAACCAACCTTGCCTTATTCATGATGGTGTTTCTATGCTCATCTACTTTGTTTCTACGAACCCGCCTAGTCTCTATGACAGTTTTGTCTATAGGACGAGGGACCAAGTGTCGCACATTGCTTCTCTCAAATTTATTTAATTCTTTCTGCATGTCATTTATTTAATCAGCATCTCTCAAGGCCTCCTTTACATTCTTGGGCTCAGCTTATGACAAGAATACTGAGAAAGTACATAGGTTCCTTGCATATTTGAATTAAGAGAAGAAAGAAAATTATCAAGGGGATATGACGATCAATGATTTTAGATGGGTCTTTGAGGAATAGGCTGGCTTGATCTAGGAGCAGTTCTCATGGAGGTGTTACCCTCAAAGGACTAGTGATCCACTGATCCGGAATGAGGATCAGAATTATCATAAGAAAATTGGGATGAATTGGTTTCCCGATGTTTTGTTGAATCATCTTCATCTTCATGAGTTGAACCTGGTCCCTGGGAATTTTTACTATCCTTTGCTTCCTTCTTTTGATTTTTCATCACTTTTATTGGACTTTACTAAACAATTGATAAGTTCATCAAGATCTGTATCATCATGGGAGTGCCCTAGACTAGCACTTCCAGCCTCATTAAACACAACATGTACACTCTCATCTACACATTGGGTTTTCTTGTTGTAGTGTCTGTAGGATTTGCTCTTTGAGAAATACCTAAACAATACTTCTTCATCACTTCTTGGGTCAAACATTCCAAGATCATTCTTGCCATTGTTCATCCCAAAACACTTACATCCAAATGGCTTGAAATAGCTTAACTTGGAATTCTTCTTGGTCATGAGCTCATAAGGAGTCTTATTGAGAATGGACCTAATAAAACACCTTTTGATTAAATATCATGTTGTCTTAACACTTTAGTGCAGAAATTTTGTGTTGTTCCAATATCAATTAGCATAGTCTTGGAAATATCCACTGGTGTTCTATTTCTCCTATCCACAACACCATTTTGCTAAGGTATTCTAGGAGCTAAAAAGTTGTAATTAATTCAAAGCTCATTACAGAATAGACTAAACTTGGCATTTTTTATTTTTTTATAGTCTGACCTGATCCTCGCAATTTTCTCATTGTATTTTACTTGCACCTATTTTGCAAAAGCTTCAAACACTAAGAAGGTGTTTTCCTTAGATCTCAAAAAGACTATCTAGGTGAATCTAGAATAATTATCAACTATAACTAGGATGTACTTTCCCCCCTCTATTTGTTACATTTATAATTCCACACAAGTCCAT
This sequence comes from Capsicum annuum, assembly GCF_002878395.1. Taxonomy (NCBI): domain Eukaryota; kingdom Viridiplantae; phylum Streptophyta; class Magnoliopsida; order Solanales; family Solanaceae; genus Capsicum; species Capsicum annuum. The sequence continues at coordinate 12,774,638 of NC_061119.1, read as the reverse complement.
ATGAAGAAGTTGCATAGGTTTGGAAGTACACACTTGTTTCATCGCTTAAATAAGAGTTGGTCTGCTTATCCTTTATACAAGCATCACACACTTCGGAGCATGCAAACTTCAACTTTGATATTCCTCGAACCAGGTCCTTGTTGACCAAATTATTTAGCAAGAGGTAGATCACATGACCTAATATTTTGTGCCACAGTTTAGCAATATCTTCTTACACACTAAGACATGTGAGGTCCTTGGGACTACATGACCCTAAATTTGCACCATACTTGTTCTTGTTTCTCTATGCAGTGAGCACAACTTAACCATTCTTGAGGCTTGTAATGGTGCATTTGTCTGACATAAATTTCACTTTATTTCCCACGTCACAAATTTGAGCCACATTTAACAAACTATATTTGGTCCATCCACATAATGCACAAGATTAGTTGCTTGACTCAAAATGTTCCCAACATTTCCAATGCCTACAATGTATCCCTTTTTGGCATCACACAAGGATACACTACCTCTTTCATGAGCATTGATCGAAAGGAAGTTTTTAATTCTTCCAGTCATATGTTTAAAATAGCCACTATCCATGTATTAGTGGTGGTTGCTTCCTCTTATTCTACCTTGTACATACAATCATTTGTTAGCTTTGGGAACCCATTGCATCTTAAGTTCCCAATATAATGACAAATGAAAGATCAATTTTTCTTGGCCCAGGTAGGGAGACCACCACTATTTTTCTTTGACGTAGAAGACTTTCTCAGATTTCTTACAAAAACTAGTTTTAAGGAGTATGAATATTTTACATGGTTTTTACCATAATGAGTGGAAAAAACATTATTATTGACTGGTTCATATTTGCTATATGGATTATAGGGTGCAATTAAACTATGATAACCAATACCCATTCAGTTGTTTGTCCCTTGACTGGTAAGATTTGTCAGACTTTGGGTTGAGGTTGTCCATTTGAGAGTCTTCTCAAATTCAACCTTAATCCTAACATGGTCCTCTCAAGTTTAAAGTTTCTTTCCAGGGATGCAGTCAAGTTTACATTAGCCTTGGTCAATTTCTCTTCCAGCTCAAACTGAATTCTGCTTCCTTCACTCTTTTCATGTGGATTTAGCTTATATGTTTCACTAAGCTTTTTATTTAATATATCATTTTCAAAGGAGAGGGATTGGAAGCTTTCCTGCAACATAGACATTCTTTCAATTATCTCTACCATTTCTACTTCTAGATTATCAACATTTTTACCTAGAGACTTTATCTTTTACAAGATCACATATAGATTCTATCAATATAGAAGGAAGGGATCTTAGTTCTGTAGAAGAATAATCTTTAATATTTTCTTTTATGTTTAGAATAGTTACCTTTCATCTTCCTCATCATCTGATTTGGCTATCAGGGCAAAAAAGGAATCAGAATCTGAACATCATCCTTTATCATTATTATAGAGACATCTTCTTGCATCTCATATTCATTTGACTTACTGGAAGATTCCCCCAATCTGCAAGAGATTGCTTCACTATGTTGTCTGCAACAACTCTTTTGTTGCATTTCTCAAGGACTTGGTCCTTCTTCTTCTCTCTTTATCCATCATACATTGCATACTCTTTGTAATCTACTTAGTGGAGAGGATAGTTTTTAATATAGTGGCTTATCTTGCCACACTTATGATATGTGTCATTACCGTTGTTATCCCTATTACATCTCTTGACTCTTCTCTTTTGGGAAGTGCACTAGTTCTTCTCGTGATCTTGAGAAATCTCTTGGTGATTAAGTTGTTTCCTCGTATTTAGCACAAGATTCATTTTTTTTAATTTAGCACCAGATTCTTCTCTTTTTTCTGTTCACCTCTAGCTTTCTCTTGCTGCTTCTTGAGCTCATATGTCTTAAGGTTCCCAATCAGTTGATCCATGTTAGGGTGGGTTTTTTAAGTCCCTAGCTTCAGTTATAGAATTTACCTTACTTTCCCAAGAGTTAGGTAGAATTCTAAGTATTTTACAGACCTATTTGGTAGGTCTGATGATCTCACCAAAATAGTGGAGCTCATTCCTGATTGCAGTGAACCTTGTGTGCATCTCTTGTATGGTTTCATTTTCTTTCAAGCTGAAAGCTTCATAGTGAGTGGTCAACATATCGATTTTAGACTCTTAACTTGACTAGTTTTTTTGTGTGATTTTTGTAAGAAATCCAATGTCTCCTTGGTAGTTTCACACGCTGAGATCCTTTTATACTCATCGGGACCAATTCCACAAACAAGGAGCTTCTTGGCTTTGAAATTTTTTCTATCTTCCTTCTATTGGCTTCATCGAATTCTCTCCTTATTTTACGAACAGTTGGGGTAATATCACCCACTTTTATAGGCTTAGTGGTAACGAATGGTCCATCTTCAATAACTTCCCACAACTCACAGTCTTCATCCATGATGAAGTCGTGTATACGAGTTTTCCATCAGCCACAGTATTTTCTATTAAATCTGGGTATTCTCGTGGTTGATTGAACTTTCTTTGAGATTTGGAGATGTAGCCATGTTAGAAGATCCTTTCCAGGAGTTAACCTTTTAGGAAGAACCTGCTCTAATACCAAATGAAGAACTACATAAAGCACCCACTGACTTTGTGTATGCAACAAAGAACTAAAAGGAACAACTAGGTAAAGTAAACAAAAATAAAACACAAGTTTTACGTGAAAACCTCCTTGCTCAAAAGAAGTAAAAACCACAACCTGCCTCTAGGATTTCCAACAAATCCACTAACTTTAAATCCAAAAGTATTTACAGACTCCGGCGATCAAAATGATTAACTCTTAATCCTAAATCCTTGTAATAACTCTATTATAAGAAACTTCAATGCAATAACTCTATTGCACCAATTGACCCAAACTAACTCAATATTTTATGTCAACTAACTCTAGATGACACTTTCAACTATAATGACTCACTGAGAATTCACCTACTATTAATGAACAAGAGTAGTAGGCAAAGTTTACAAATACAGAGGCACAAATAAAATAAGAGCTTGAGACCCAAAAGACGGTTGAAAAGGTTCTTGTTGGAAGTGACGTTTTGAATCGAATAGCTTCATGAGATTTGATGTTGTTTGAATATGGAATCTTATGATTTCTTATTGTAACATGTAGTATATATAAGAGAAAAGAAATCGTTGGACGCTTCTGATTGGCTAGGGCAAAAAGGTGTTGCAACCTTGCCACCAACTCACTACCAAAATATTACTTTTTTAACTGCAATGCTGACCAAGTGAAAGTGACATGAGCGCGATCAACCTTGTCCCTGAGCAGTTGCAGTTTTGTCATCAAGGGATCCTTATGAGCCAGTCCCAAATCAATAGTTTGTCAATCATCAAAATTAAGGACTAAACAAGGAGATTGTTGGGTTCAAAATGAAGAGGGCATTATGCAGAAGCTAATAGTTTCATACCAAGGTGGTGATAATCCAAATGACAAAGAAAAATATACTGAAGAACATATTATTGATATAATTTGACCAATTGGACTACATAAAACTAATTCAAAAAACATATAACCTATTAAAGCAAAATCTCTACCTAAACAAGACTCATAAACGACTACATTGTGTATGTTATTGTATTATGGAATAAGAAGAAGGATTCTCAATTTGGTTCATAAATCTTGTTAATTTTGATGGTTCTAGAACGTATATGGTTCATAAATCTTGCTAAAATTCTCAAAATATTCCACCTTCCTTTTAATACGCATTTGCATCTTTAAATCTTGAACTTCTTGTTCCTTGAGAAGTTTCTCCAAAATATAATTCGTGAAGTCTGACATATTGTCAAAAAATATCATTTCCTTTTGAGTTAACAGAAGGAGAAGAACTGAAAAATTCATAGCAATAGTTGAAAAGTTGTGATAGTGATAAAGGATTCATATATGATGATGTTGCATGATAGACATTTAGCTCTGGAATTTGCAAGTGTCCATGTTTGGCAATAGCAGCCATTGTGGTATTTACAACCACATCAACTGGAACCTAATTAAACCAAGTGAACAAGTTTTTAGATAATGAATTTTTTTTATGCAAATCCAAGTAGAAATTAGTTATGAACTTATAACGAGATGATTGACTCGATTTCATAATTATATGTTGATTTAATATTAGACCAAACCAGGATAGAGTTATATATATTTTCATAATCATACCACTATTGAAATATAGGGTTTTCACATCATAAATCAATGAAAAATTTGGGTTACAAAACACGATTTTCTCAACAAATAAACTTACTGGAAAAACGCATGTGGAAACAGATTCTTATTGAAATATTAGAAGCTTTTTTTTGTGTGTGTGAAAGCACTACTATGTTTTCTTCTCTCACTGAAATCAAAATATCTCTAGGAAGAGCCACTAAACATTTTTTTAGTGAGAAATTTCAATGAAAAGCTAGTAATTTTCTAGTAGTGAAAGGGATCATTGTGTAAGATAAAAAGAGAGATTTCCCATTAGAATTAATTTATCACACTTTGACCCTTAAAGCTAAAATCTAATGAAAAGATATACCTACCACATCAACAAGAACACTTAGATCACCAAACATGCATGGATATTCCCCTTTCCCATAGAAAATAAGTAGGGGGTCAATTACTCTATGAGATAGAAGAACATAAGAAATTAGAAACTTTATTAAAAAAAATTATGAACAAATTAGAAGAAAATTAATGTTGAATATAATAATCATGGAACCTGAATCCTTGTATCCCTCCTGGAAAAGGTTCTTCATAACTACTAGTAATTACTGAGGGATGAATAATGACTACTGGTATGTCCTCCCTCATGTTGTCAATTATCATTTCACTCATGGCCTTTGTGAATGAATATGTATCTTGCCATCCATTTAACTTTGCCCTATTAAGAGTGACTTTAGTTATCAAATGATTGAACATCCTTTGGAAGCAATTTACTTACAACACTTAATTGACGTACATTCATAAAAAGTATCTAATGAGTTAAACGTTCAATCCATCATGTTTAGCAGCAAGATGGATGTTCCTCACTCATTATCAACAAGTACAAACTTCGTATGAGATTACCAATCGAATCATTTCTAAAGGTTAGAAATCCATAAAAGAAAAAGCAAGTGAACCATAATATGTATCTTGCCATCTATAAAACTTTACACTATTGTATTATATTAACAATCATAATAATATAATTAAGAATGACTTTAGTGATAAAATGGTTGAGCAACTGGAAGTGATTTATTTACGATACTTTATTGATATTCATAAGAAGTAGTACCTCTCAAATCCCATGTCTTTCAAGATGTTGTCGAAGGTGTGATTATTTTCAATAGCATTCTTCAACTTTGAAACGAAGTCCAATTCATTGGCAACATTGAGGGAAGGAAACTTAGTAGATGGAGAATGCGATGTGACCTTTTCCTTTGTTATACTCTCTCCCATGGTGAAAGGCTTCTCATATATTAGACCTTCTCCTTAGCGATTCACATACGCTTTAATTTTGAAAAAGAAGTAACAAAGTCAAATCTTTACATAAAAACATTGTTTTATAAAGAGGTCTGACTGTATCAAGATAAACACATTTGTTGATCTCTATAAATGAATATTCAAATGCATACCGGTCGAAAAATGGATGAAGAATTTCAATTGCTTGCATTTCTTGGCAAACAACATGAGTTGATTTGGACCATTCACCTTAGCTTCAAGAGCTAAGTCATACCTAGACATTTGTTGAGAATGATTAATTAAATAGATAATCAAAAATGTTGCTCTCTCAAATAACTTTTAGATAAAACGATCACACGCTTCAACATGATATCAAACCAGACAAAAGTCAGTCCTGAGTTCAAGTCTCCCACATCCTCCGGTGATTATAAAAAATGAGAGACTACCATATGCTTGGCTCATCACGAGGAAAAAAGTCAGCATGTGAAGGAGCGTGTTAAAGGTACAATTAAATAGATAAAAGTGGTCTCTCCCCAAATGATTTATATTCTTTTAAATGAGACGGCCATGTGAAAGTAAATTAATAACACAAAGCTAATCATTTCTCTTTTTAATTTAAAGCTCTCTCATTGGAAATATATATTACATGCAGCATAAGATAAAACTAAAAGAAATTTAAAACTAGTTAAGAATTTCACCGCTATCCATTGCTAAATTGCTCATAGCTAGCTAACAAAATGTTATGATAATCTATGACTGATCCAGCGCTAAATAAAATTATCATGTTTTCCTATTGCTAATTTCTATTTTTTAACTAGTGTTAAAGTATCATGCAACCTCTTTCTTTAATTATAGTATCTTCGAACAACAATCAACAACATAATCAGTGAAATTCCACAAGTAAGGTTAAAGAGTTTAAAGTGTATGCAGACCTTACCACTATCTCGAGCTTATAAGTTAGAAAAAGAACTCAAAATACAAAGAGAACTTACCTCAAGTCAAATGTGAGGTTTGCTGCAGAGTCAATAATCAAATCAATTTCTTGAGCAATTTTTTGAGCAATAATACTATCCATGCCAAGGTTTGGCTCATCAATATTTCCAACTATAGGAACCAATTTACTTCTTATGAATGACTCATAAGATTCTCCATGCATCTCTTTCAGGCATTTGAACAATTTTGACTCTATTATCTGATGAAAAAAATACATGTATGATTAGTGACTTAATTAATTTGGAACTTAAACTTATTTAAAATGAAAAGTATAAATGGAAGGGGAAAGAAAAGGCATTCATAAACCAACGTACTTCACTTGTCAATCTGTCAAATGCAACTTTCTTATCCTTTGCTCTCATAAGAAGGTAAATCTTGTTTATATTTGGTGTTGTTCTTAACGTCTTTTCAATTAGAACTGCAAAAGAATTGTTTTGTCAGAAAAGTTGAGAATATTATTAAGTAAATAAAAGTGTATTCTAGTTAACAAGTTAACTTTTTGATTTAGTATCTTATTATCTTTTTGTAAAAAAAAAAAATAAGAGAGAAGAAATAATATGATGTGGATATATACCTAATGCCACATAACTCACATGTATCACCACTAATATGACTTCTCTGGTAAGGAATACAAATTTTATAAATATCAAACCCGAATATTGGCGTTGTCTAAATTATATACAAATATTTTTATAATAAATCTTTTGTTTATTTATCAAACACACTAGAAAACAATTATTTTGAAATAAATTATTTAAGAAAACATTTTCCTTTCATACCAACACACTTAATGTGTAAAGATTAGAAAGCATTTTCCTTTCATACCAACACACTTAATGTGTAAAGATTAGAAAACATTTTCCTTTCATACCAACACACTTAATGTGTAAAGATTTTGCAAATGTTGATTAACGAAAACAAATTTCACAAGAGACATTTCATATTAATTTTGTCCTCTCCACCCTTCAACACATCTTACCTTTGCGCCTCCATAGCCCCCATCCCTTGTGTCTCATATATTTGTGTCGATTATATACAAATGTTATAGGATAATATTTATTTTATATATTGAACACAAGAAAATAAGTTAAAAACTCACTTAATTATTTTTCTAGAAAATATTTTCCTTCATACCGAACACATGCACCCTTAATGTGTAAAGATTTTTGAAAATGTTGATTAATGAAATTACCTTTCGCAAGAAATCCTGTAGCACCAGTGACAAGAATATTTTTATCTTCAAAAAACCCAACAATCCCTATTCCATTATTAGCTAAAACATCTCCTTGATGATCACCCAATGCTTTAATAGAAGAGGAATATAGGCCATGATCAATTCCTAAAGTTAAGTGACTAGTTTTCTTTGATCCAATTTTCTCATTCTTTGGGTATGAATAAAATTTGCTAGGGAAATGACATTTTTTAGAGAACTTAGTTGTTGGTGCCCTTGTTGTACTATTAAGGGGTAAAAAATTTTGAACTTGACTCAGTGCCATTTGGAAACTAATTAAATAGCTATGCATGGGAAATCTTATCACTGAACGTACATTATTTATAGAGGGAATGAACTAGTGTTACGTGTGGTTACTATAATTAGTTAGGTAGGATGTTTAGAAGTGGAAATTAAATCAAGTTATTTAATGTGCTTACTCCTGGAATAGAATATCAGATAATTAGCTAGGTTTGTGGTAGTGACTTGTGAGCTAGTGAAAATTAAATCAAGTTATTAAATGTCCTTAATTACTTCTTGCATAAAATATAAGACTAAGACTAGGGGTGAGTAAGGTACGACCGAAAATATTTCTAGAAAAATAAGTGAGTTTTATATTTATTTTGTTGTGCATTCGGTGTATAAGCATATTAATGTATTCTAAAAGTATTTGGATATAGATTGTGTTCAGTACGAAGGGAAAATATTTTTTATGTTCAGTTAGTGAAAATTTATAGAAAATATTTTTTTTAGGAAAATAAGTTCCTTACAAAATGAGGAAAGTGACTTCTCTGGTGAAAATAGCGAAAATAAGTTCAACAAATCGCATTCCACATTAATTGTCTCCTCTTTAGCCTCTGACACACCTCATATTCACCTCTAGTCCCATCCCTACCACCCCATCACCCCTATTCCCATCCTCACCTCCTATAATTTTTGTCTAGCTAAATTATATATCAATGTTTTTAAGATGATATTTATTATTTACATATCAAGCGCGAGAAAATAAGTTTATCACTTATTTTTTTAGAGAATATTTTTCAAGAAAATATTTTTATTTTTCATTGTACTAAACAAATTTACCTATTTTTTTGTGTTCGGTGCATTAACAAAAATAATTATCCAAAAGTATTTGTATAAAATATATGCAAATATGATGAGAGGCGAGGTGGTAGGTAGAGGTGTGAGTTGGTGAAGATGAGGGCTATGAGGATATAAATGAGGTGTGTTAGAGAACGAAGGTTAGAATTAACGTGAAATGATACTTATATGTGTGATTCCATTTTCACTATGGAAGATTTTTTTTTCATGAAACTTATTTTTTGAGAAAAAATATTTTTCAAATTTTTGACCAACCAAATAAATATTGAAAAATTTGATCAACATCATCAACGACGCCTTGCATTTTTCAACTTTGTGAGAGATCTAGACCTACCTAGTAGGGGAAGCTCAAAACTAAGACAGATGTGATCTCATAAATTACAAAACGTTATCATCTCGAATATATATCTGATAAATTTTTTAAATGTTTATAAAGAAATAAAGATGTGATCAGATTCTTCCTGATAATTAAATATTTCAAAAAGATCTACATAATTTTTCTTTCATAGAGTCTAAATAAACCCCAAAGAGGTTCGGATCATTTTAGTCTAGAAACACGCTATGCTTCAATCCTCGAATCAAGGAGATAATCAATAAAGAGAAATCAAGGAAACAAACAAAATTATACTCACATGGGAAAAGATTCAAATATGCCACTGAACTATCAGAAATGACTCATTTATGCCATCAGTTAAAAGTTGAGCTCATTCATGCCATTGCCATTACAAAACCAGCTCATCCATTCCATTACTTTTTAACGGTGGTTTTTAAAAACAACTTTGTCACATGGCCTTTTATTAGAGGTCCACGCCATTAATTAAAATAAGCAAAAAGGCTCAAATATGCCATTGAACTATCAGAAATGACTCATTTATGCCATCAGTTAAAAGTTCGGCTCATTCATGTCATCTCCGTTATAAAATCAACTCACTCATGCCATTACTTTTTAATGATGGGTTTTTAAAAATAGCTTTGCCACGTGATTTTTTATAAGACGTCCACACTATTAATTAAAAGAAATCAATATTAATTTTAAAATATTTGAAATTAGTTAGTATCAGGATTATTTATTCCAACATTTATACCATAATGATGGGAAAAATTATCTCATATACATGGCGGGATAATTGGAATAGCAGACTTCTTTTAAGCCGTTATTTGAAAATGATTTTTCAACAATGTATGCTCCACTAATTCGTGATCGGAGAAGTTATTCTATATGCATGGCAGGATAATTGAGATAACAAACTTCTTTTAAGTCGTTATTTGAAAATGATTTTTTCAATAATGTATACTCCCTTAATTCGTGATGGCGGAAGGGAGAAGTTCTATTGGTACACATCTTTCTTTTTCTTTCTTGCCCTAATCATTCATTGGTTTATTTTCTTGCAACTTCGGAGTATATATTGGAGTCATTGAAATTAAAACTAATCAGTTACTGTAGGATAGAATTTTTTAGGTTTCTGTTAAGCGTAGTATTTATAATGATTTAGAATCAACTAGAAATAGCCAAAGGATATACATTAATCACTATTTTTCTGATTAGAAAAATAGTTGTTGTAGGAAAAAAAATATTTTAATGGGTGTGGGTCGGGTTATATTAAATAAATCGGTTGTTTTTAACGGATCTAAGATATTTTGAAATTAATATTGATTTATTTCAATTAATGTCGCGGACCTCTAATAAAAGGCCACATGATAAAACTATTTTTGAAAATCCACCATTAAAAAATAATGGAATGGGTTAGCTGATTTTATAACGACGAGGACATGAATGAGCTGAACTTTTAACTGATGGTACAAATGAACCATTTCTGATAGTTTAATGACATATTTGAGCCTTTTTCCTTTTTTTAATTAATGACGTGGACCTTTAATAAAAGGCCACGTGGCAAAGCTATTTTTGAAAACCATCGTTAAAAATTAATAGCATGGATAAACCAATTTTGCAATGACAATGGCATGAGTGAGCCAAACTTTTAACTAATGGTATAAATGAATCATTTTTGATAGTTTAATGGCATATTTGAGCCTTTTCCTTACTCACATTGTTAATCAATAAAAAATATATTTTTTCATAAAAAAACTCATATATATTAAAATAACTATTTATTAGTATTTGTGATAGTTAAATAAAGACTTAAGTTATCGATAAATCCTTAAACTTAGTTTGAAATTTCACTTAGACCCTCAACTCAAATGTGACCTATTGAATGCTCCAATCATTCAAAACACATGCCTAATGAACACAAAATGCTGATGTGATAATGAAAGTGGGCTCCAAACATACATATATATTTTATTAAAAACTTGCTGTTTTTTCCTTTCCTTGACACTTGGCACTAATGTATGATAAAAAAACAATTTATTCATTTTTTAATTCAAAAAAGATATCTTAATTGTTAGTTTTTTAATAAAAAAAGAAAACTCCACCTACCTTATCATGTTGTCTTCTTCACCAGCTCTTTGCACTTCTTTTTCTCCTTCATTTTTTTTTTATAAATCTTTGTTATTTTATTTCTTTTCAATCTATATAAAAGATTAGGATTTATTAAGCTACTAATTGAATAAGAAAGAAGATATATGATTTTTGGGCACTGGAGTTAAAAAAGTTGGCCGGCGTTTCTATTTTTCTGACATCTCCGAGCTAACATCATCCTTCAAATTAAAGTTTCAACCCACTAATTTTATTTAAAACGTCATCAGAAAATTCAATAGAATTAACTTGAATCCACTCAAGTTCTCTTCTCCATTAATTTCGAATTGACTTATCAACGTCGGGTTATTTTTCACAGACGTTTCAAGAACCATTCCACTAAGCTACATGCTTTGCTTCACAATTAATTTTACTAATTTATATTATTAAATTCAAATAGATTATTATAAAAATGAAAAAAAAAGTGATTTAGATGAAGTTTGGAATGACATTACTGAGAAAAAGAAGAAAGAGCGAAAGTTAATTGTGAGGGATATTAATGGGGAAAAAGAAGAAAGAACGAAAGTTAATTGTTTGGGGGTTGGAAATTTTCTTTCTTTTTTCTTTTTGTTGATTAAACTTTTACATTATTAAGGTTGAAATTTAATTTTTGTCTTTTAAAAATCTGAAAGTCTTTTTTAATACTTAATTTGGGCCCATATATCATGTGTAACAGTGTTATTTGTCACTTTTTAAAAATAAGGCATGTGTAATTCATGCATAATTTTTTAAAGTTAATTGTTATTTTGTCTACAATCGAAACAAATTTTTAAGTTAATTGTTATTGATGTTTCAGAATTTATCTAAAAGTACTAAAATTTAGTAAATTGTACAACTATAGTAGATAACACTCTACTACTAATAACAGGCTCTGAATGGAATTTACTGCCTTTGGGTGGTGTTGCAATACCACCACGAACTATTGTACAATCACGAATCTATGCAATATCCTAGTTTAAATATAATGGAGAGCAAGGGATGGTGTAGCCACGCCCCCTGCACGTGGAATCTATGCATGACATCAAATTAAAAAGTGTCATCATGTTAACATTATAATTTCATATCATTACAAACATTAGTGTTCAGAAATAGAAACAAACTTAGATAAGTATAAATTCCATTCAACATTTGAATTTTAAAGCATTCTGTCCATGTAACATTCTTTAAAAAAACCGTTTGCAATCAATGAATTTTCATTTATGCTTGATTGCATCACGAAGTAAATTTTAAGATACTGCTATATTTATTCAATTCGGGTTCTAGTGGAATAATATTTAGATTTTGGACGATTCTTGGAGAGGTTGTTAGCTTTGGCGTCCAGATAGGCTAAACTTGCTCTACCTTTAGATTGAGCTTATTTACGACAATTGTGTACTATTATGCTAGTTTTGGACAAATACTTGTAGTTTGCATATTTATATATATATATATATATACCATGCCCTATTTATTCGATTGTGACATCTTTCTAGAAAATTTTGTTATCTAATCGTTTAGTATTGTCATACCTCTTTTTAACCAAAAAGATGTTAAGTTTGAAAGGATTTTTATTGTCAAGTGATAAATATGAAAATTTATTTCGAAAAGGATTGTTTAAATTCAAAATTCAGAGTCGCCACTTGACATAAATCAGGTTTACTAAGTCACCCTAGAATATCCTTTTTCAAAATGGCTTTGACTCTTTAAAACTGATCCACGAATAGAGATTCTGGTTAAGAAATTCTGTTGACCGAGGGGAAGATGTTAGGCACCCCTTGGTCTTGTGGTTCTACCACGATTGCTTCGTAGAGTATATATTGGCTAGTAGATACTATGAAATGTATAACCAACAAAATACACAAAACAAGCAAACAAACCAAACCAAACCAAAATAAGTCTAAAAAAATAATGTCCAATCTGGTTATTACAGTCCAAAATAAAATATAACTATGCTCTACCCGATGCCTTGGGCCTTCATCACAATCATCTTTCACGTACAAGATACTTCGGGGTATTCTCCAGTGAATAAATACAAATGACCTCGGGACATTCCCCGACTAAATGAATATATTTTTTAATGCGATAAATTAAAATCATTCAAACCATTCAAGCATTCAACAATCATAGTTCCTAAATTTGTCTACCCGACCTACATTTGACTATCCATTTCAACCTATCATGATACTATTGCATTTACTAGAATCAATACTTATTTTGAATTAAACAATCATCAATGAATTAAAATAACCAATATTCACCTTTGTCAATTTTTCAATTCCAGCCACACTTTTATTCTCAAATTACCAATTTCAAATCTTAAACGTGATATTATTTCATCAGACCATACAATCAATGGAACCAACAATGAATCAACACCAAGCAACTATTCACCACTAACAAGGATCAAAAACCATACAAACGTTCAATCCATAACATCAGGTATCATAAATAAGGAAATAAAAGAGTAAAGATTAGAAATGGACCTCAATTTGGAGCTTTCAAAATCGATGTATTATTTTGATTAAATATGATAGAATCCGCGTCCGAAATCTCAAGTCGAACCTCAATAATGAACAAACCAACTCAAATTGCGAGACACAACCCGGACAGATTTGAAACCGGAAGAAAAAACCTTAAAAAACGAACCCTCGAGTTTTGGATTTTTCGAGCTAACCGTAAACTCGCTGGAATCAAAACTGGTTTCAAGCAGTTTCCATTGGGGTCAACGTCAAATCGGAGTTGTTGTTGTTTTCCGGCGAAGATGGGTGGTTTCTTGATGGATTTTTTATCAGAAAATAGGGGCGGCGGTGATAATGGTGTTTCCTGATGATTTTCTGATAGAAAAATAAGGAACAGGGCGGCAGTGACTGATTTTCTTGTATTCTTGGTGATTTCCTGCGAGAAACTCGCTAGAAAATTCAACAACTATGCATTTTCCCTTTTTCATTCAACCCTAGACTCTTCTCCCTTCAAAACTCTCTATTTTTCTCTATTTCTGATCTTTATTTCCCGTCTGCCATTTTTCTCTCCTCTCTGACCTCTCTCCAATTTTCTATTGCGTCTCTCCAATTAAGTGTGTGTATGCGTGAATTCACGTGTGGGCTTTTCGGTGGTTATGTACTTTTTTGGTAAGGTGTATGTGAGTATGAAGCCTTGATTTTTGTGTGTGTGGGTGAATGAGAGCATTTTGTGAAGATGATGAAGTAGGTGTTTGTATTTATATCTTTATGTTGTAAATCGATGGTGGGTGTATGTGTATATGGGTGGTGTCGGTGAGATCAGTGTATGTTAATGGCATCTGTGTATGTCAATCTATCTGTGTGTGTGCGTATATAAATTCTCTTCTGTGTGTATTGATGGTCAATATTATAGAGTGAGTGTATGTGAGTGCTGTTAGTAGAAGAAAAACGTAAGGTGATGTAGGGTAGATGGTATGTAAGGGGGTAAGGGGATAGGTAGGGGTGTGAGTTAGTTAAATTTGATTGGGTGGGGTTGTTAATTTGTTAGAATTTTGTTATTTTTGTTCTTTTGTGGAGGAATCATCACATGGGTAAGGGTACATGTATGGTAAAACGGGGGTAAAAGGCGATAAATTGGATTTTTGGAGGGACAAAATTACGTATCTATATCATGTCCCTCTTTGGATGTAAAAAAAGTATTTTTAGACAAAGAAGTAGACAACAAGACCGAGTTTTGACCCGGTCATTATTCGAAGAGAGAAAATAGAAGGAAAGAATGCAACCTATTCATGATTTTGGAGATTCTACCTACCTAGAATATGAAGGGATCGAGTCACAGGTATTTCAAAGGGTTTGAAGGAGAGGAACCATAACGAGTTGGAGAGTCGAGTGAGGCCCTATCGAAGTTCCAGTCCGTGGCTTTGTTATTACATCAAAGTAAAATTACAAGTTAAAAGGATAAATGAAATTACAAAAGTCCTATCTATGCAGTTTCTCTTGACTCTTGACTTATGTCTTACATGTTTTCCAATAGTGATAAATGATCTGCTTCTCTTTGTTGTGAACTTGAAAATCCCATCGACTTGCAATTTCCTTCACCTTGTTGACTTTTGATTTGTTTACTCTATTCTTCGGGCGAGCTCCCGATTTGCCATTTCATCATTTTATTTTCGGGCAGGCTCCCGACTTGTAATTTCATCACCCTATTGCTTGGCTTTCAATTTCTTCACCCTGTTCTCCAGGCGGGCTCCGGACTTGTTATTTCTTCAATCTATTGACTTTCAATTTCTTCACCTTTTTACTTGACTTTCAATTTCTTCACCTTATTGCTTGAATTTTAATTTATTCACCCTGTTCTACAGCGTGCTCCTGACTTTCGATTTCAGCAATATGTTGACTTAAAATTTTATCACTCTGTTCTCCAGGAGGCTCCTGAAATCACATCAAAACTAGAGAAAAAATTATCCCAAATAAAGGTTATGATAGAGAGATCTCACTTTTCAAAAATAAAGTTTCATATTTCACGAGGGTCATAAATGATGCTTTCAATAATATGAATTATATTTTTGCCCCAGTTTATCATCAAAAAACTTTTGTGAATGTCAAATCCAATCATAATTACTTGGATGTTACAATAATGAATCAAGACTCTGACCAAGAAATGCATCTCTTGATAGTAAGATTAAATGACCAAGATTAGGAAGTGCATCTCCTAAGAATTAAGGCGAGAAATTCCGACTAGAAAATGCGTCTTCTAGAGATAAAGGTTTAAGTTAGAAAGTGTACCACCTAATAAGGAAGTGCGTCTCCTAAGGGTTAAGTACAATGACTCGACTAGAAAATGTGGATTCTAGGAGTTCAATTTAGGAAGTGCATCACCTAATAAATGAAACCTTAATTACTCAGATAAGGAGGTGCATCTCCTAGTGTTTGTATGGAAGGACTTGACCAGAAAGTGCATCTTCTAAGAGTAAAGGCTTAAGTTAGGAAGTATGTCATCTAGCAATAAAAACTTGAACTACCCTGATAAGGAAGTGCGTCTCCTAAGGGTTAACTACTCAACTAGAAAGTACATTTTCTAGGATTCAAGGGATTGACTCGACTAGAAAGTACATCTTCTAGGAGTCAAGGGAATGACTCGACTAGAAAGTAGATTTTCTAGGAGTCAAGGGGAATGACTCGACTATAAGGTACATCTTTTAAGAGTCAAGGGGAATGACTCGACTAGAAAGTACATCTTCTAGAAGTCAAGGGGAATGGCACGACTAGAAAGTACACCTTTTAGAAGTCAAGACTCAAGTTAGGAAGTCCATCACCTAACAAATAAAATTTGAATTACCCAATTAAGAAAGTGTGTCTCCTTACCAATGACACTTTAATTACAAAAATAAGGAAGTACGTCTCCTTACAAATGCTACTTGAATTACCCAAATAAGAAAGTGGGTCTCCTTACAACTGCCGCTTGAATTACCCAAACAAGGAAGTGCGTCTCCTTACAAATGCTGCTTGAATTTCCCAAACAAGGAAGTGTGTCTCCTTACAAATGTCGCTTGAATTACCTAAACAAGAAAGTGCGTCTCTTTACAAATGTCTCTTGAATTGTCCAAACAAGAAAGTGCATCTCCTTACAAATGTCACTTGAATTACCCAACGAGGAAGTACGTCTCCTTACAAATGTCACTTGAATTACCCAAATAAGGAAGTGTGTCTCCTGACAAATGTTGCTTGAATTATCCAAACAAGGAAGTGTGTCTTCTTACAAATGTCGCTTGAATTATCCAAACAAAGAAGTGTCTCCTTACAAATGTCACTTGAATTACCTAAGGAAATGTGTTTCCTTACAAATATCATTTGATTTATCAGAACAACAAAATATGTCTCCTTACATATGCCGCTTAAATTACCCAAATAAGGAAATATATCTCCTTACAAATACCACTTAAATTATCCAGATAAGGAAATGTGTATCCTTACAAATGCCACTTGAATTATCCACAAAAATATGTTTCCTAAAGATATTGAATTATGAGTTTTACCATGGTTTTGATTACCAAACCTGTGTAGCAACATTGCCTCTTGCATTTGTAGAAGTGAGAAATTATGGCCTTTGATGTTTAGGCTTTGAATTCCTTTATTTGAAAGTAATATGTGTTCCTATTTCATACAACAAAAACTTATGAGTTTAAACACGGTGGCTGGTTTGTGACTTTAGCTTTAGCGAAAATCGGTCTTTCCCTCACATTTAATCTTGCTTCTAACCATTAGCATATGTCATTGACTTGCTGTGTCATTGACCCGAACTCAGATTATTAAGAATGACTTTGAAACAAATACAATATCTCTGCTTTTCCATGCTCCTCATATAAACCGTTTAAACCTTGGTATTTTCATGAGTTCCCAGGCTTGTCTGTTGAAAAAATTTTCTGTATGCCTTATTTTGTCTCTCAATCATGTCTCTTTTATGTACTAGCCTTTTGTATTCATTTGTGCAATTGAAGAAGTTGGCAGCCTGTTTTGAAATCTTTTCTCACTTGATTTGACATTGATTGGACTCAAAGACACGAGAAAAATGACTTTTCATTTGAATAACTGACTCAAGAAAATAAAAATAAAAATAAAAATATAAAGAAGAAAGAATAGACAATGAATGTTCCCGCTGAAACAAAGAAAAGAAAAATTTATTTGAAAGTGACAGTTAACTCTAATGATTATGACATGCGTTTTGGATTAAGTTGTCTGATCTTTCCATCCAAACTTTCACATTGAGTTACCTCATTGGTCCAATTGCATTAAGAGACCTCCTTCGGCTAGTGACACCGTGAAGGATTTTACCCAACAAGCCTCTCTTATTTTCTTTCTCTCATCTCACCATTGCCCTATGGTGTATGTAAGGTTTTTCACCAATAAGACTCTCATTCTTATTTCTCTTAACTTACCATCGCCTTATGGTTCTCATAAGGGTTTTCACCAATAAGACTCTCTTATTTTTATTTCTCTCCTGATTTTTTATGTTAAGGAAGACAACAACAACAACAACAAACCCAGTGTATTCCTACATAGTGGGGTCTGGGGAGGGTAAGATGTACGCAGTCCATACCACTACCTCCGGAGAAGTAGCAAGGCCATTTCTGATAGACCCCCGGCTCAAGACAAAGAATATTAATCAAATCCGCAAAAAAAGCATGTAAAAAGATGACAAGACATAAATACACTACCCACAAGGAATAACAACCAAATAAAAGTACACCATCGCAATACCGCATGCAACAAGGTAGCATACCAACAATAATACACCCACCAAGATATGCCCCACCCTACCGACCCAAACTAATACTAGCATTCTATCCTAATACGCGACCTCCATAACTTCCTATCTAGGGTCATGTCCTCAGTGAGCTGTAACTGATCTATGTCCCGCCTAATCACCTCTCTCCAATATTTCTTTGGCATACCCCTGCCCCATCTGAATCCATCTAAAGCTAGCCGCTCACACCTACGAATCGGTGCATCTGTGCCCCTTATCATCACGTGTCTGAACCATCTCAATCAAACTTGCCGCATTTTATCCTTCACTGAAGCCACTCCATCCTTCTCTCGGATAGTCTCATTCTAAACTCTATCACCCCTAGTAAACCCACACATCCAATGCAATATCTGCATTTCTGCCATCTTCAAAGTTTGAATGTGAGAATTATTTACTGGCCAATACTCCGGTTCATACAACATGGTTAGGCGGACTGCCACCTTGTAGAATTTTCCTTTAAGCTTGGGTGGCACCTTCTTATCATATAACACCCCCGAGGTGAGCTTTTACTTCATCCATCCCACCCCAATACGGTGAGATACATCCTCGTTGATCTCACCATCCCCCTAAATCATGGACCCGAGATACTTGAAACTATGTGTCTTACAGACCACTTGGGAATCCAACCTAACTACCACTTCGTCCTCCTACCTCAAGCCATTAAACTTGCATTCCAAATACTCGATCTTTCTCCTACTCAACCTGAACCCTTTAGACTCAAGGGTCTGTCTCCACATCTCTAATTTGTCATTCACACCTCCTCGTGTCTTATCAATCAAAATAACATCATCAGTAAAAAGCATACACCAAGGCACCTCTTCTTGAATACAATGCGTTAACACATCCAACACCAAGGCAAACAAAAATGGGCTAAGAGTAGATCCCTGATGCAACCCTATCAAGACAGGGAAATGCTCTGAATTACCTCCCGCAGTGCAGGTCCTTCTTCCTTTCCCTATACTATTCCACTAGTCTCCACACCAGGTGAATTGCTTCCGTCGTCGAGCGCCCGAGCATAAATCCAAATTGGTTCTCCGAAATAGACACTATCCTCCTCAACCTTAATCGACAACTCGTTCCCAAATTTTCATAGTGTGACTCAATAAATTAATACCTCTATAATTGTTGCAACTCTTAATATCACCCTTATTCTTATATAGAGGGATCATAGTACTTTATCTCCAAGCCTCGGGCATTTTTGCTGACTTGAAAATGTCATTAAACAAATTAGTCAACCACCTTAAACCCCCCTCACCAGAAAGCTTCCAAAAATCCATTGGAATCTCATTAAGCCCCATCACCCTACCCCTTTACATCCTGCAAACAACCTCTCTGACCTCCTCCACCTTAAAATGACTACAGTAACTAAAATCACGACACTCCTCAGAGTGCTTCAGATCCCCTAACACAATAGCTCTATCCCAATCATCATTCAGGAGCCTATAAACATAAGATTGCCATCTTTTCTTAATGTGACCGTCCTCTACCAACACTCTACCATCCTTCCCTTTAATGAACTTCACCTGGTGAAGGTCACGAACTTCCTCTCTCTAGCCTTAGCAAGTCTAAACAACCTCTTTTCCCCTTCTTACTTCTCTAACCCCACATATAAACTCTCAAATGCTGCTGTCTTAGCAGTCGTAACTGCTAACTTAGCCTCTTTCCTAGCTAACTTGTACTTCTCTCTATTTACTCACTTCTCTTCTTCCTTTTTACTATCAACCAACTTAGCATACGCCCCCTTCTTAGTCTCCACTTTCTTCTTAACTACTTCATTCCACCACTAATCCCCCCAATAGTAACCAGCCCGGCCCCTGGAAATACCCATCACCTCACTAGCAGTCTCCTTGATGCACTTAGCCACCCTATCCCACATACCGTCCATGTCTCCCCTATACTCCCACACCTACATTTTCGTTATCTTCTTCTCTATCTCCCACGTATTCACCGGCATTAAGCCACCCCACTTAATTCTCTTTCGACCCTCCCTACCCCTTTTTTTCTTATCTTTCTTTATACCCAAGTCCATCACCAAGATCCTATGCTGGGTCGATAGGTTCTCACTCAGAATGACCTTACAATCCTTACACAACGCCCTATCGCCTTTCCTAAGCAGCAGATAGTTAATCTAGGTTTTGGCTATCGCGCTTTGAAAGGTGATCAAGTGATCGTCCTTCTTAGGAAAGCTCAAATTCACCACCACCAGCCCATAGGACCTCAAAAAGTCCAACAGAGAAGCTCTTTCATCATTTCTCACCCCAAAGCCAAAACCAACATGCATATCACCAAAGCTTTCTTAGAATGCCTCGATGTGCCAGTTGAAATCCTATGCCACAATGATCTTCTTAGAGCTAGGCTCGCCTCTCACCACCTCATCCAAATCCTCCCAGAACCATCTCTTCTCCTCACCGTCTAAACCCACCTACAGCGCATACAAGTGGTTCCTAAAATATAGCATCATATCCATCGCATACTTAGCCTTACCATTCTCAAATATTGATTAAAAGGTCTTTCTTTGGTTGTAACTTGGCATTTGGATAAGTTTATAAAGAAAGGATGGAATGAGGCCCAAACAACACTTGAAGTGGGGTGGGACTTACAACTTTTAGAATCGACTCGAAGAATGGAAATTTACCTATGCCCCAGTTTCTTTTGACTGGGTAATTCTATATTATTTATTTGGTTGGATCAATCCCAGCATAAGACAGTGTACGTATCTCACCCCCAAGAGAGGAGAATCAGGTCACACGTAGTTTCAATAACTTATTTTTTTGCTTGATTCTGATTTATTTTCTTTTTTATCTCTTTTATTGACTCTTTTTCTCTTAGGAGGTTTCCAGACTCTATTTTTCTTGGCACTCATCTTTTTTTCTTTCTTTTTTGACATATTTTTTATCTCTTCTTTTTTTTTGAAACTTTTTTGACTCTATTCTTTTGCTCAACACTTTTCTTTTGAACTTTGTTGACTCTATCTTGATTCTAAAAGAAGGGTATGAAAGAAAATAGAACTAACACTCAAACAGGGTGAATAAAGGATGACACAATGTTTAGATAGTATAATGAAATGTCTTCGTCATATCAATCCTTGAAAACCTAAGTACATGTCATGAAATATGAAGTGAAATATAAAGATCATTTGTGACACTTTAACAATACTTACTTCAACTAATCATGTGTGCCACTTCTTCTGATATAGTTATCTAGAATATAACTCCACTTTTATTATACATCCCTCACATCGAATGATCCATCTTTTTGTGGAGAAGATCATCTTCTTATTTCTCTTGATGTAGGGATCATGCGTCCACTATTTCACATAATTGAGCTATGCTTTTCAATTGATGATCAAGTTATTCTTGTCATTCTAAAAATAATTGCCTTAATTTTCAAAGAAAGCTTCAACTTGTTACCAAATGTTTCAACACCTCTACCTATTTTCTCAAATAATTTGTCTATCTTTAGCCCTCTGATTCAAAGTTCATGCTTAAATTAGATTTTAAGATCTAGCTGAAAATTTTGTCAGCATGTCATATCACTAGAATCACCATAAAATATACTTATGTAAATAAAACAAACAACCAACACATATTTAAAACATAAAGGAAAAAGGGACACTCTAATTAGTTAAAATGAATGATAGAAGGGTTTGTACATAAACGATAGAGGGACAAAACAAGATAGATCCTGAACTACAATGCTAAAATAATTTGAATAACAGAAAAGAAAACAAAAAAAAATACTAGACCTTTTCTCAGTAGGAAGAGAAGTGACTTCTCAATTGTTGAGCCTGACATCTTGGCCAATGGTTTGCATATCAGTATGACTAAAGCTTCCACCACTATAAGACATATTTTCTTCAACAAATAAGTTTTAGATCTCCATGCTAAACTCATTGCTTCCCACATATTATGTAGTACCACGTGATGGTGAAGAACTCTGTGGTATGGTTGAGGGGCCAAATTTTTGCACCACAATCAATTTTTCTTGAATCATCTTCTCTATTTATCTTTTAAAAATATGATAATATTCAGTACTGTGACCTTGCATATTGGAATGATAAGCACATCGTACATTAGGATCAAAATTTTTTAATGTGGATCGGGAGTATACCCAGGGATAGGAGTAATCATGCCTCATTATCTCAATGTCTGGAACAAACTGGTATAGGACTCCCCAATTGATGTGAAATTATCCTTTACCTTTCTCCTCATTATGAACTCTGGCCTCGAATAAAACTTTGATTTAGAGGTTCCTTATTAAATTTATGGGGGTCGAGGACGATATTGAGGGACAGGTGCATTCCATTATGGATAAAAAGATGGATAAGCATCCAGTTGTGCATTGTTCAAAGGATATTGAGGAAGTGAAATAGAACTCCTTGGATTTTGGAAGGAGGAACCTTGTTGTGGATGAGTAGGTGGATTTGATATGTAAACTCGGGATTGAGACTGACAATATTGCTGAGTGGGACCTTTTGAGCTATGGTTTTCCTCTGGAATGACAATAGGTATATTTTCATTCTTTTTCCCTTCTATTTTCCTTAATTGATTGCAATATCATTCCAAATGTTGCGTGACATCTTTATGTCCATCATACTCTTCATATTTTGATATCTCAGTTTGGAGGAAGTTTTACACTTGAAGACATGCCCCAGTCTTTATATGAGACATCTTCATAACCTGTAAGTCCTACGAAACTTTTCATAGCATTTTCTATACTCTTTATTTTTTCAACCATTTTCTCTACCATTTTCTCTAGCTCTTCTAGCATGCTAGGCTTCTTGGTAAGAAATTTTGGTGGTCCAGTTAGCATAAATATAGGCTCAGGAGTATAACAATGATCATCAAGAGTGTTGAGCGTCGATTCACCAGTAGATTGGGAAAGCACAATCGTCGGACGAAAATCTAAGGTGGAAGCCTCAGTAGAAGGTTGAGAAACAGAAGCAGACACAACATGTGGTGTTATCAATGTGGTATATTTACACAGGAGAACTAGAGAATGAGTGACGGAAGCATTGGGATGCTTTTGGCTTGGAGTAACTTCTGAGGCATGATGTGATACATCAACAACAGTAGGAATCTGACATTGCAATTTTGATGGAAATCCCAAGGTATTTGCGGGGTAAAAGTGGGGAATGGAGGAGGAGGCAGCCCACTAGCCCAAGTTCGATACATTTTCATAATTTGTTGCCTTAATCTCACAATCTCTTGCTTTAAATTCTCATTTTCCTGACTCTATGTTTAGTCCATGATGTCACTCTTTATATCCTTGCAGGACATAACTAACCCTTCCTTGAATTTGGTGTGATGTGGAGGACCAACCAAAATACCACAAACTAACCACCTTAAACTAACTCAATAAGAAATAACAAAGGCATTAGAATTCAACACTTTTTCAAAAACTCTTTTTCTTATATTCTTTTTTAAAAGATCACCGAACCTAGAAGAGCGCCTACGTATCTCACTCCCGAGAGAGGAGAATCAAGAATGTGTAGATCGTGAATTTTGGCTACAAAAGGTCCAATAAAACTCTATTTCTTATTTTTTTTTCTTGAAACTTTAAGAAGAAAAGAAAATAATAAATTGTCAAAAGAATTGACAAAAATCTTTTTTGTATTTTTTTCATCTTTAAAATCTCTATACAAAAATGAAATCTATGATTACCAAAGAAAAATCTTTTTGGGTTTTCGATTTTGAATTTTATGTGAAAATGAAACTTGAACTATTAAAAAAATCTTTTTGTAATTTTACTTTAAAGATGTAAATGAAACACCTACTCTAAATGAAGAGTGAAGAAATTTTTTTGATTTTTTAACTAAGATCACCGAATCCTCGAAGGGCTATCTACGTTTCTCACTCCTGAAAGAGGAGAATCAGGTGTGTGTAGTTCATCCAGATTGGACAGTTAAGAATTAAATAACAAACTAAACCTTGACTCGAGAGACACGATCAAAGATAGATGATGAACAACGTCAATAAAATCTTTTTGAGTTTTCAATTTAACACTTCACATGAAATTGACACTAATAACTATGAAAGAAAAAACTTTTTGGTAATTCGTTATATGAAATGTACAAAACATCTACCATCCTTTTTAAAATTTTTCTTTTATAAGAAGCTCTTACTAAAAAAAAATATTTTTTTTTAAATTTTCAAATTATGAATGCCTGCCAAAGAAAATAAAGGCGAAATCTTTTTGTGTTTTGTTTTTTTGAGTAAATGAGTGCAAAAGGTAAAAAATCTTTTTGAATTTTTTGAATTGTGAATAACAAAAGCCATAAAAACGATAAAAAACTTGGAAGCACTTTTTTTTGGACTCACCCTTTTTTACTTTTTTTTTTTTTCAAATTTTCCCTTGCTTAGGCATGCTTTCCTTTAATTCTAGCACATGTTTTTCCCTAAATCAGTCTGTCAAATGACCCTATTACCCTAAAAGATGCAACATTAGCACGTAAGGATGCTTTAGAGGTGATTCTCCTACAAAGAACCAAGTGGATCCCGCTAGGTCTCAATATAATGCAGATAAGTAAGACCTAAAGGCTGACCTATACTGTGATCCACTAACAAGACTGTTCGGGGGAGCATATGATTGATTGTGGCTTTGATAAATTTCCACCCACACCATACCAGCCGATGGCTCCCCCTCCTAAAATAAGAGTAACTTGACTAGAGGTCGTGTACACAACGTGTACTAAATGATTTATTACAAAAGAAATAACTCGGGTTATGCAAATGATGCCAGATATAAAACTGTAATACATAAGAGAAAAATTGTAAACTTTTACCATTTAGGCACTCAATAATGATAAAACAAATACAAATGATAACACAAATAATATTTATATACCTATAATGTCAAACTAAACCGATACAACTCCAAAAATAAGCTCGAATTCTGAAAAATCTCCAGTAGAGTCGCCAGAGCTGTCATATTCCTTTTTTAACCAAAATGATAATTTTAAGTTTGAAATGATTTTCATTATCAAGTGAAAAATAATGAAAATTTATTTAAAAAGTATTGTTTATATTCAAAACTAAGAGTCGCTACTTGGCATGAGTCGGGTGTGCCAAGTCACCCTTGGATATCCTTTTTCAAAATGGTTTTGACTCTTTAAAATTGATCAACGAATAGAGATTTCAGTTAAGGAATTCTGTTGATAAAGGGGAAGGTGTTAGGAACTCCTCAGTCCTGTGGTTCTACCACAGTTGCTTCGTAGAGTATATATCGGCTAGTAGACACTATGAAATCTATAAACCAAAAAAATACAAAAAATAAAAAAATAAACAAACCAAACCAAAAAAATTCCAAAAATGTAATGTCCAGTCCGATTATTACAGTCCAAAATAAATGATACTGAAATAAACCTATACTAACCCTGAACTATGCTCTACCTAACGCCTCGGGCCTTTATCACGATCATCCTTCATGTACAAGATACTTCAGGACTTCCTCGGTGAATAAATACGAATGACCTTAGGGCATTTCCCGACTAACTAAATATATTTTTTAATGCAATAAAATAAAATCATTCAAGCATTCAATAATCATAATTTCTAAACTTGCCTACCCGACCAATGTTTGCCTATCCATTTCAATCTATCATGATACTATTGCATTTAATAGGGTCAATACTTATTCCAAATTAAATAATCATCAATGAATTAAAATAACCAATATTCACCTTTGTCAATTTTTCAATTCCCGCCCCACTTTTATTCTCAAATTACCGGTTTCAAATATCAAACGAGATATCATTTCATCATAGCATAAATAATAAACAGAACCAATAATGAATCAACACCAAACAACTATTCACCACCAACAAGGATAAAACACACACAAACGTCAATACATAACATCGAGTATTATAAATAAGGAAATAAAAGAGTAAAGACTAGAAATGGACCTCAATTTGGAGCTTTCAAAATTGATGTATTATTTTGATTAAATTTGGTAGAATCCACATCCAAAACCTTGATTCTAAACTCAACAACGACCAAACTAACTTGAATCGCGAGACACAACTCGGACAGATTTAAAAATAGAAGGAAAAACCTTAAAAAATAAACCCTCAATTTTTGGATTTTTTAAACTAACAATAAACCCGCTCGAATCAGAGCTGGTTTCAAGCAGTTTTCATTGGGGTCGATGTCAAATTGAAGTTATTGTTGTTGTTTGATGAAGATGGGTAGTTTCCCGATGTATTTTTGATCAAAAAATAGGAGCGGCGAATATAATGGTATTTCCTAGCAATTTTCTGACCAAAAAATAGGGAACAGGGTGGTGGTGATTGATTTGCTTCTAATCTCAGCAATTTTCAGTGAGAAACTCACTAGAAAATTTAACAACTATAAATTTTCCCTTTTTCGTTCAACCCTCGACTCCCTTTTCTCTTAAAACTCTCTATTTTTCTCTCTATCTTTCTCTATTTCTAATATTTATCTCCCCTCCACCATTTTTTTCTCCTCTCCCACCTCTCCTCTGATTCTCGATTGCATCTCTCCAATTGAGTGAATATATGTGTGAATTCTTGTGAGTGCTTTTCGGTGGTTGTGTTTTTTTTTGGCAAAGTGTGTATGAGTATGAAGCCCCAATTTTGGTGTGGTGGGTGAATGAGAATTTTTTGTGAAGATGATGAAGTGGGTGTTTGTATTTATATCAGTATGTTGTAAATCGATGATGGATGTATGTGTATATGGGTGGTGTCGGTGAGATCAGAGTGTATTAATGGAGTCTATGTATGTCAATATGTATGTGTGTACATATGTAAATTCTCTTCTCTGTGTGTATTAATGGTCAATATTGTGGAGTGAGTGTATATGTATGCTGTTAGTGGAAGAAAAAATGTGAGGTGATGTGGGATAGGGGTATGTGGTGGGTAAGTGGTTTGGTAGGGGTATGAGTTGGTTAAATTTGATTGGGTAGGGTGGATAATTTGTTAGAAGTTTGTTATTTTTTTCCTTTTATGAAGGGATCATCACATGGGGGTAGGGTACATGGTAAGACGAGGGTAAAAAGTGATAAATTGGGTTTTCGGGAGGGACAAAATTACTTGTCTACAAGTATATCATATCATCTATCACTCTAGGATGTGGAATTAAGTTGTGAAACCCCGGATTTGTCCTTTTTAATTAAGATATGCAAATGATTAATTAAATGTATTTAGTTTCGATTTAGGTTCAGCGTATACTTTATTTTTGTCATTGATTGTGCATTTTGGTACCACTTTGGCCTTGATTATGGTATGATTTGGATTTTAATTTTACAATTGGGTATGATTACTATGAGTTTTGATTTTAGTCCGGTATCTGGATATGGTGATTTGGGAGTTCTAATACTTGTTACTATTATTCTGGTAGTTTTGGTTCCTCTGAGTTTCGGTTCGAGCCCAACATCTGATTATGAGGTCTATTGTATATTATATATGTGGCCTCTCTTTATTATCCACTATTTCTAGTTCAAAATTGACCTATGGACGTTTTTTATTATCTACTATTATCGTTTCAAGCTCGGTGCCTAGCC
This sequence comes from Capsicum annuum, assembly GCF_002878395.1. Taxonomy (NCBI): domain Eukaryota; kingdom Viridiplantae; phylum Streptophyta; class Magnoliopsida; order Solanales; family Solanaceae; genus Capsicum; species Capsicum annuum. The sequence continues at coordinate 12,746,661 of NC_061119.1, read as the reverse complement.
TCTCGTTACTATCCATTAATGTCGGTTCAAGCCCGGTGGACATTTGGATGGCTACTATGATTTCGTGGGATGGGTTTAGTTATGGATTATTTATGTTTATTTTCATAAATTATTTCTAGTGTGTTCCACCGGCTTATGGGGACATAGTTGGGTTAATTGTTTTCTTTAGTGTGCCTAGCAGGCTTATGGGGGCTCAGTTAGGTTATGTTTGATTTGCCTTTATTACTACGTTATTTATATTCTATATCATTTATACTTATTACTTTATCGCATTTGTGTAGCTGGGTAATTGTTTTACCTTTGTATCCTTGTTTATTATTGACTTAGATTATCCCTCGCATTTTAGTTATATTTTTCCTATATTGAGTTCAATCGGCCGATGATGCCTACTGAGTACCCATTTCTATGGTACTCATAAAACGCTTCTGTATCTTTTTTATATAGATCTGACTCTATTCGGTGTTGACATAATTCCTACCTTTTAGTACTGGTTTGGAGCAAAGTGAGCTTATTGTCATCTGAGGAAGATCCTTCTCTAACTATCCTTTTGTACTCGAGACTGCTTGTATATGTTGTGTATATTTTGAATTCTGCCTAGTACTCTGGGTATATTTTAGTAGTGACTCTAATACCCGATCTTACCAGGTCTTAAGGGAGATTCGTTTGTATATTTGATCCGTTTTTCTTCTTTCGTTTTGATATATTATATGTGTTTCCTTTCTGGTTTTCACTTAGTATTACTACCATTATCATTATATGCAATTTTTTTTTATTTTTGCATGTTAGCCCGTTACTTATTATTCTGGTCTATGACTTGGCTTGCCTACTGGTGGCATAAGGTAGATGTCATCATAACTTAAGGAATTGGGCCGTGACATAAATGAAATAAAATTTCACAAGACGAAAAAATTAAAAAAACTTACAAAAGGATGAAAAAGGCCAAAAAATATAAATTTTTGGTCAAAGAACGAAATACATCATCTTCTATTAGAGATCACAATTATATATAAACTAGTTTAGGTGTATGCGCCTTGCGCGTGTAACTCACTTTAATGACTTCAAACAACAACAACAACAACAGACCCAGTGTATTCCCACAAAGTGTGGTCTGGGGAGGGTAAAATTTACGCAGTCCATACTGCTACCTCCGAAGAAGTAGAGAGGTTGTTTCTAATAGACCTCTGCCTCAAGAATGAGAATAGTATACCAAGGCCATAATGAAACATGGGACATGGTGGATAACATAGCAGAAATAAGAGATAAGAAATAATAACAATAAATATCAAAGAAATCCAAAATAAGGGAAAATACGAGCAATACAAAATAAAAATAAGAAAATGGATACTCACCTAGTAGTGACATACTCTCGTAATACCTAAGACACCCACCACAACCAAACTCTCCTAACCCCTAGACCCAACCCACGCACTCATACTAGACTTCTACCCTAATCTACGACCTCCACACCTTCCTATCTAGGGTCATGTCCTCAGAAAGCTGAAGCTGCTCCATATCATGCTTAATCACCTCCCTTCAGTATTTCTTTGGCCTACCTCTACCCTTCCTGAATCCATCCAAAGCTAGCCTCTCATATCTCCGAACTAGGGCATCCGTACTGCTCCTCATCATATGCCCAAACTATATCAACCTGCCTTCTCTCATCTTATCCTCCACCGAAGGCACTCTCACCTTCTCCCGGATAATATCATTCCTAACTTTATTCCCTCTAGCAAGACCACACATCCAATGCAATATTCTCATTTCCTCCACCTTCAATATTTGTATATAGGAGTTCTTAACTGGACAACACTCCGCTCTATACAACATGGCCGGACAGACTGCCACTCTGTAGAATTTTTCTTTAAGCTTAAGGGGCACCTTCTTATCACACAACACTTCCGAGGAGAGCCTCCACTTCATCCAACCTGCTCCAATACGTTTAGAGACATCCTCATCAATCTTGCCATTTCCCTAAATCATAGACGCGAGATACTTAAAACTAGCCTTCTTACAAACATCCTGAGAGTCCAACCTCACCACTACACTGTCCTCTTGACTCGAGTAACTAAACTTGTATTCCAAATACTCCGTCTTGGACCTACTCAACCCGAACCCCTTAAATTCTAGGGTTTGCCTCCAAACCTCCAATTTCTCATTCACACCCCCTCGCGACTCATCAATCGGCACTACATCATCTGCAAATAACATACACCACGGCACCTCACCTTGAATACTCCGCATCAACACATCCATCACCAACGCAAATAGGAATGGGATAAGGGTCGAACCCTGGTGCAAACCTTTCTCAACCAAAAAATACCCTGAGTCTCCTCCTGCCGTTCTCACCCGAGTCTTTCCTCTATCGTACATGTCCTTAATAGCTCTGATGTACGCCACCAAAACTCCTCTCACCTTCAGCATCTCCAAAGAACCTCCCTAGGGACTTTGTCATACGCTTTCTCTAGGTCAATGAACATCATGTGCAAACCCCTTTTCCTTTCCCTATACAGCTCCACCAATCTTCTCACCAGGTGGGCTGCCTCTGTCGTTGAGCGACCAGGCATAAAATCAAACTAATTCTCTGAAATGGACACGACCCTTCTCAATCTCTGCTCAACCACCCTCTCCCAAATCTTCATAGTGTGACTCAACAGCTTAATACCCCTATAGTTGTTGCAACTCTGAATGTCACCCTTGTTTTTATATAACGGAATCATCTTACTCCGTCTCTAAGCCTACAGCATTCTTGCAGTCTTTAAAATGGTGTTGAACAAATCAGTAAACCACCTTAAACCTACCCCACCAACATACTTCCAAAAATCCCCCAGAATTTCGTCAGGCCCCGTCGCCCTACCCCTCCGCATCTTACGAATAGCCTCTCTGACCTCCTCAACCTTAGAACGGCTAAATAGAATATTTATTTAAATAATAAAGAGAATATAATAATTAAATTTAATATCTTTTGAGTATGTAAAGATTGAAGAATTTATTTATTAAACCTAACCATTACCAAATATATTTTTAAAAGTCGATCGATATTCATGTACCATCTGTAAATTACAACAAAATAATACAATGATAAAGACATCAAAATAATACAACTAAATCTAATCTTTATGCACAAAAAATTTATCAAAGTCATCCGACACTCATCTACCATCTGTAAATAATAACAAAATAATATGATAATAGAGATATCAAAATAATACAACTAAACTTAACCTTTAAATAAAAAAATCCTCAAAGTCGACCAACATTTATCTATCACCTGTAAACTACAACAATTAAACTTAAATTTTACACAAAAAAAATTTTCAAATCCAATCGAGATTCATCTACAAACTGTAAATTACAATAAAATAACAAACTAATAGAGATATTACGATAATACAATTAAACCTAACCTTTACCTAAAAAAAAATTCAAAGCCGACCCACATTCATCTAGCATCTATAAATTAAAATAAAATAATAAAATAATAAAGATATTAAAACAATATAATTAAATCTAACTTTTACACAAGAAATTCTTCAAAGCCAACCGAATCAAGCATCCACCAATCAAGACATGCAATCGAATTAAGTTAGATGAGCATCAATCATATTCTCTCAATAGATAAACCGATTTATTCTCTAGTTTAATGTACATCTCAATATTTATAGAAGTATTTCCTTAATAAAGTCCTATTTTAGTAGTATTTTTCTAATTAAACAGTAGAAAGAAAAAAATATTAATTAATTCTCCTACCATATATTTTAGGAGTCCCATATATTTTAGGAAGTCTAATAAAAAAATTAATTAATTCTCCTATCATATATTTTAGGAGTTCCATATATTTAAGAAGTCTAGTTAATATAATAAAAACTAATTAAATAATAAATTAAAAAATATAGTGAAAAGACAGTTTTGTCTAAAGAAGAGTCTTTTAATGAAGGACGAAAAGTTCAAATAACTTTTCTAAGAGTCTTCACACTTTTAATATATCATAGATTATAGATATAGATAGAGATTGTATATTTAAAGGTAAATGCTTACATAATAAAATATCAAATTTGTTTTATGTTAGCAATAAAATAGTCAGTATACACAAAGTTTAAAATTTTGTAATAAAATCTTATTGTTGGAGAATATATATCTTGTATTTGGTGAAATAGTTAATTAATAGTACTAAAATAAGCAACAATAAGTATATCTATATTTATTAGTAAATCATTCAAAAAAATTCTACTTTTGTAAACTAATCTAACCATCTCTCTTGATGCATTATACATTTTTCTTTGCCTTGACGATAAACATATACGAAACTAATTTGATCATTCTCTCTTCAATGAATCGTATACCGCCATGAAACTTTGTAATGCCCCAAACCTGGTGTCCGGAATGCTACACAATGCTTATGACCCCGAAGGACCACAAGCTAACTCATGACTGATATCTATACCTGTACACTAAATAATATAACATGATAATGCGGAAACATGCACTAAAAGGCCATAAGGTTCAATACTGAACAAAATTTGAATAATAAAACATCTGAGTGAGGTAATAGAATACCCAAAACAAAACTAAAAATACTAAAATCTGAAACATGATAGCCTGTATCTAGTCTAAAAGCCTCTAATGTTTGAATAATATGAATAAGGAGTTAATGGAATATGCCCCTAACTAACTCTAACTAATAAGCTAATCAATGAGATAGTAAATAAATAATCATGCCCTCGAAGGATAAGGACTCACTTCAGACTCTAACTGCTGAAACTGGAATCTAATGCTGATCCAGAACTCGTGTCTCTAAACCTATGGTATAACATAAAAAGAAAGCACCATAGCGCAAATGCATCAGTACAATGGAATGTGTTGAGTATATATGTGAGGTAGTCTATATGCAAGGGTTTACATGTATAATTATCGCTAACTAACTGTCTAACATGAACATGAGAATGCATACATAAATACATACCTGTAACCGACAACATGATGAAACAACTGATAACATGAGTGACTGTATCTGACAGTCTTGAATCTGATGGAACTATCTGAGTTCTAAACTATATCTGAGTTAACTGTATCTCACAGTCCTGAATTCTGAAGAACTATCTGAGTTCTTTTACTGAGACTGATTGAATATATCTGAAACTCCTGATTCTATAATATGAACCTGTGGGGAGCAGTTATCTAACCGATATGCCCCTAATACACCATTATGGCTGAGTTGAGGTCCAATCAGTAACCCCAATTGGAAGATTATCAATATTGCGCCACTGGTAAGGACAAGCTGTGGGTGACCCTCATCTGATAGTGTTGCCTGTACAAGAATGGTGGGGCCTTTATCTGACAGTGCTTATCCACCTCATCAACCCTCATCGATAGTGTTGATGTCTCAACCTATGCTGGCTACATAGTTCTGGAATACAAAAATGTCTGCTAAGGATCACACCCTCATCTGATTGTATGTGTCCCCATTCTTGGGTTCACTGGGTGCTAGTTTTTACTCCCATCTGAATGGACACTGAATATGATTTACTGAACTAAACATGAGCTGAATTACTGAATTCCATTGCCTGACAGAATACTACTGATATCTGACAACTGACTGAGTTCATGAGATCATGGAGATTTTCTTGAGTCATAAGAATATCTGAAGTCTAAGGATTCATATCTTGACTGAGAGTATCATGAAAACATAGCATAGCTCTAGGCACACAGCTAATGTTTCGGGTACAAGTACCTCAGGACTCGATGGAAGAAAACTGACCAACCATAATTACTTGAACATATAACTAACATCATAATCCATAGTACATTTATAGAAACGTTTCATCAAAACATGTGATAGGAATAACTTGTATATATATGGGGATTTCATGGTATCATGCTAGTTAGGCACTTTTCCTTCATCTAGGCATTTAATCAAACATATTGTAGGCATGGTACATGTAAACATCATTGTACAATAATTAAACATCATGGTTCAACTCTAATTGTATCATTCAAGGATTTAGTCATAGGTTAGCATGAATCTATATCTATAATAATTTAACCCATATAGAATTTATCACCCAACATGGAGTAGAATTCAATTTCTCATTATCTACATGAGCAAGATTCCATGGACGAAAGGTATTCTTGAATTCAGAAAATCCATAAACTTGAATTTAGAAAAGGGATTATTGGGCTTCATAGACGAAAGGAGTCTATGAATGAACACTGTGAATACCTGGGTTAAGATTCTTGATGTTCTTGAACTTGAAGTATTGGAAATCCGTTAGTTCTTGAAAAAGATTGGATTTTGTTCTTGGAGATTAAATGTTAGAGAGAAACCCTAATGTTTGTTGTGAAATAATAATGAACCAAATGGGCTGAAATCGAATATAATTAGGTATATATAGGCGGGTCGTAATTGACCTAAATACCCCTGTTAAAACAACCTGGAAAAACTAAACGTAGAGTGTGACAGTGGATTTTGACGGTCCGTCGAAACTGCGACAGTCTGTCGGTCCCTACTGTCGGACCTGGGAAAAAACTAGTCCCACTAGCTTAGTGCGACAGTGGCTTCTGACGGTCCGTTGAGGCTACGATGGTCCATCGACTGCTAGCGTCGTACCTAGGAAGAAAGCAGGTCCACTGCCTCAGTGCGACGGCAGGCTCTGATGGTCCATCGAGCTAGTGATGGTGAGTCGACCTGACCGTCGGTTTTGGGCAATTTGATATACTTCCATAACATGTCCATAACTTCTTTCCCCGATACCGAATTTTGATGAAATTAGTATTGATGGAAAGCTTATTCAATTTCCCACGTGATAGAAAGTGAAATATTAAAAATACCACGTGTACAAAAATAGATTTACATTTCAAAGCAAGTTCTAACATTCTTTAGATGATTTCAAGCTTAGAAAAGGCACTGGTATTACAAACTTATCCCCCTTGAGAACATTCGTCCTCAAATTAGATTGACTAAGAGGGAAAACAATAAGCTGAACATGAATAACTGGAACATGATCTCATAACTGACATGACTGACAAACTAAACATATCATACGGATCATGCATATCTAATGCATGTATAACTGATTCATGACTACATAACTGAGTGTTCTGAAGAACTGAGTTTCTTACAATGAGAATGCACGTCTGATGCATCAACAGATGACTAAACTAATACATGAGTGCATGACTAGATATGTAATGGTACTTGATACCAAGTTTATGATGGGAACATGAACAAGAAAGTGAATACCAAGTTCGTGATGAACACAGAACATGAAACTATGTAAGCTTAAGGAGAACTATTACCTTGAGCTTGGTCTGAGTTGGTGGAGAAGAAGTGAGGATAATTGGAGCGTATGTCTGCTTCTGCTTTCTAAGTTTCTCCCTTGATGGACTGATTTCACCAAAGAACCTTAACTAGAGGGACCTCTTTGTTCCTCAATCTATAAGTCTGATAGTCTAAGATTTTGACTAGAATCTCTTCATAAGAGGGGTTGTTCTGAACATCAATACTCTGAATAGGAACTACTACTGACGGGTTACCTATAAACTTCTTGAGCAAAGACACATGGAAGACTAAATGAACTGAGGCTATATATGAAGGCAATTCGAGCTCATAAGCTACCTTTCCGAAATGAATGAGAACCTTGAAGGGACCAACATATCAGGGACTAAGCTTTTCCTTCTTGTCAAACCTCTTCACTCCCTTCATGGGAGAGATCTTTAGATAAATAGGATCACCGATCTCAAACTCGAGATCCTTTATATGAACATCTGCATAAGACTTCTTTCGGCTCTGAGCAGCCCAGAGTCTTTCTATGATCATCTGGACTTTCTCTAAGGTGTCGAATACTAAGTTAGGACCTATGACTAAGGCCTCACTAACTTTGAACCAACCAATTGGAGATCTACATCTCCTACCATAGAGAGCTTCGAATGGAGCCATTTGAATATTAGAATGATAGTTATCTTTGTATGCAAATTCAATCAAAGGCAAATGGTCATCCCAACTACCCTTGAAATCAATTGCACACGCTCTTAGCATATCTTGTAGAGTCTGAGTGGTCCTTTCTGGTCAACTATCTGTCTAAGGATGAAAGGTTGTACTGAGATGAACTTGGGTACCAAGACCCTTTTGGAATGCTTTTTAGAAATAAGATGAACTGGGTACCTCTGTCTGAGATAATGGATAAAGGAACACCATGCAATCTAACCAACTCTTTGATGTAGAGTTTGGCATAATCCTTGGCTAAATATGATGTATGAACTGGAAGAAAATGGGCTGATTTGGTCATTCTGTCTATAATGACCCAAACTAAATCATGTTGATTACGAGTTTGAGGTAAACCCGTCACGAAGTCCATGTTCACAACTTTCCATTTCCAAGTAGGAATACTGAACTCCTGCATAGGACCACTAGGCTTCCGATTCTCTATCTTAGCTTGCTGACATGTGGAGCACTTCGCTACAAACTCTATAATATCTCTCTTCATCCCACTCCACTAGTAGATCTCCTGCAAGTTGTGGTACATCTTTATGGTCCCTAGATGAATAGAGTAATATGCATCATGCACTTCTGCAAGAATTTGCTGCCTTATGTCATCTACGTCCGGAACACAGAGACGGCCCTAACAATGAAGAACACCATCTCCCCCTTGGGAGAAAACCTCTATTTTCTGATCCTGAACTAATTTTTTCAACCTGACAAAGCTGGGATATCTATATTGCTTTTCTTTCGCCTCAGAAACTAGAGATGATTCTAAACTACTATGAACACATACACCACCCTCTGAAGAATAGACTATGCAAACGCCTAGTCTAGCAAGCCGATGTACTTCTTGAACTAAATTCTTCTTACTATCCTCAACATGAGAAATACTACCCATGGACAGTCTACTGAAAGCGTCGGTCACTACATTGGCCTTGCCCGGATGATAAAGGACACTCATGTCATAATCTTTCAAGAGCTCTAACCACCTTCTCTGATGAATATTAAGATTTTTCTAAGAAAAAGCATATTGAAGGCTCTTATGATCCATGAACACATCTACATGAACACCATATGGGTAATGCCTCTAAATTTTTAAGGCAAAGACTACGACTGCTAACTCGAGATCATGAGTAGGATAATTCTTCTCATGGGGTTTAAGTTGTTTGGAGGCGTAGGCTATGATCTTACCATGCTATATGAGGACACAACTAAAACCTACTCTGGATGTACCATAATACACTATGAACCCATCTAAACCATCTGAAAGAGCTAATACTGGAGCTGAGGTGAGTCGAGTCTTCAACTTCTGAAAACTCTTCTCGCAAGGATCTGAGCACTGAAAATTGACCTTCTTATGAGTCAATCTGGACATATGGGATGTAATAGAATAAAATCCCTCAAAAACCATCTATAATAGCCAGCCAAACTCAAGAAACTCCTAATATCTGATGAAGAAATAAGGTGAGGCTAGTTTTTACTACTTCAATCTTTTAAGGATCTACTCTAATGCCATCAATGAAAACTATATGACTAAGAAATACTACTGACCTTAGCCAAAATTCGCACTTACTGAATTTAGTGAATAGCTGATGATCTCTGAGAGTCTGAAGTACTGTTTTGAGATGGTTTGCATAATCTCGCTCACTGTGAGAATAGACTAGGATATCATCTATGAAGACTATGACGGACATGTCTAAGTATTGCTTGAACACACGGTTCATTAAGTCTATGAAAGTGGTTGGGGCATTGGTAAGACCAAATGACATGACTAAGAATTTGAAGTGACCATACTAAGTACAAAAAACTATTTTTGGGATGTCAAATTCTCAAACTCTAAGCTGATGATAGCCGGATATAAGGTCTATCTTAGAGAAATAACTGGCACCCTAAAGTTGATCAAACAAGTCATCAATTCTGGGAAGAGGATACCTATTCTTGACCGTGACCTTGTTGAGTTGACGGTAATCAATGGACATTCTAAGAGAACTATCTTTCTTGCGCACGAATAATACTGGAGCGCCCCACGGGGAAATACTGGGTCTGATGAATCCCTTATCTAAGAGATCCTTCAACTATTCTTTTAGTTCTCTGAGTTCTGCGAGTGCCATTCTGTATGGTAAAATAGATATGAGCTGAGTATCTAGAAGGAGATTAATACCAAAGTCTATTTCCCTTTCGGGAGGAACTCTTGGAAGATCTTCGGGAAAGATATCTGAATATTCATTTACGACTAGAACTGATTCAAGATTGGGAGTTTTGGAACTGGAATCCTTAACATAAGTAAGATAATAGACACATCCCTTAGATATCCATTTCCTTACCCGAAGGTAGGAAATAAGCTGACCTCTGAAAACTGAAGTACTACCCTTCCACTTTAGGATGGGTTCATTCAGAAATTGAAACTGGACTATTTTGTTTTTACAGTCGACTATGGCATAATAGGAATAAAGCCAATCTATGCCGATAATGATATCAAAATTAGTCATCTCTAATTTGACTAAGTCTGTTGAAGTGAATTTCTGAAATATCATAATCGGGAAGTTCTTGTATACCCACCAAGCTATGATGGTTTTACCCAGTGGGGTAGAGACTAAAAAGGGCTCTGCTAGAATTTCAGGATTGATTCTAAAATCAACTGCTATATAAGGAGTAACAAAAGACAAGGAGGCTTCTGGATCTAGCAAAGCGTAAACATACACATGAAAGATCTGTAATGTACCGGTAACTACATCAGGAGAATCTTTCTGATCTTGTCGAGTCTGAAGAGCATAAAGGAGATTTAGTCATTGTCCACTAGTAGCACTGGTGGTGGCACCCTGCTAATTTAGGTGATCAGACTGAGCTGAAGAGTGGAGATGACTCTGATATCCTAACTGAGGACAGTCTTTAACTCTGTCGTCTGGCTTACCATAACCAAAACAGATATCACTACCAGCTCTGCAAGCACCCTTGTGATTCTTACCACAAGTCTGACAAAGGGGATTAGTTCAGGAATTACTAACACTGCCCTGAGACCTAGAGCCTAGCACTCTATCTCGATTACCTTCCCTGAACTTAGGAACTGGAGCATTGGTTGAAGAAGGGGTTGGAACTGATGACTTAGGATGAAATAGGGAATGGTTTCCTCCTTCTGATTTAGACTGAGCGAAGTTAAACTACCTATCTTCACTCTCTTATTCTGCTTCTCCCTCTACTTAATCTTCTGCTACTCTATCTTTTAGCAGAAGTCATAAGCCTGGCAAAAGTCATTTCACTATTTAGCATGGCAGATCTGCACTCATTTACCATGCTATCATTTACCCCTGAAGCGAACTTACTCTTCTTGGCTCTGCTGTCTGCAACCACATGAGGGGCATATCTGGCTAATTGAGTAAACTTAAGAGAATACTCTTTCACCATTATATTTCCCTACCTAAGGTTAGTAAATTCTAGCATTTTTGCCTCTCTAAGCTCTTGAGGAAAGAATCTGTCTAAGAGTACAGTGACAAACTCCTGCCACTCTATAGGACCTACATCATCTGACCTCTCTGACTTTCACTGTTTGAACCAAGTATGAGACACATCCTGCAACTGATATGTAGCTAGCTCATCACTCTCAACAGTAGTCACCCCCATGATGTATGTCACCTTCTGAACCTGATCAATGAATTCCTGAGGGTCTTCATCTACTTTAGACCCAAGGAAAGTTGGAGAATTCATTCGGGTGAAGTCCCAAATTCTAGATGTGGCTGAGTTGGCCACTACATTAGTCAAAATACCTGTTGGCCATTCATTCTGAGCAGCGACTGATTAAGCCAGAGTGGTGAATGCGTTTCTGAACTCTGCATGAGAAACATGATCGACCAAAGGTTCTTTAGGCTGCGAGGCTGACTGATTTCTATTTCTTCTTTTAGGAGGCATTTTCTGTAGAAGAAAGGGAGAAATAAATTAGACTGAGAGATTGACTTGAGATTATGCTTACTAGTATGACATGAATACAAAAAGAAGGGAAACTGTTCTTAAAACATCATATAGCCTCTTGCACATAAATGTGGCGCACAATACACCCATGTACAAGACTCTACTAGATGCGACTTTTAGACTTCCTAGGACTCTATTGAACCTTAGGCTATGATACCAAGTTTGTAGTACCCCAAACCTGGTGCCCGGAATGCTATATGGTACTCATGACCCCGAAGGACCACAAGCTAACCCATGACTAATATCTGTACTTGTACATGACATAATATAACATGATAATACAAAAACATGCACTGAAAGTCCATAAGGTTCAATACTAAACAAAATTTGAATAATAAAACATCTGAGTAGGGTAATAGAATACCCAAAACAAAATTGAAAATACTAAAATCTGAAACATGATAGTCTGCATCTAGTCTGAAAGCCTCTAATGTCTGAATAATCTGGATAAGGAGTTGATGGGATATGTCCCCAACTAACTCCAACTAATAAGCTAATCAATTAAATAGTAAAGAAATAATTATGCCCTCGAAGGATGAGGAATCAGTTCAGACTCTGACAGCTGAAATTGGAATCTACTACTGATATGGAACTTGTGTCTCTGAACCTAAGGTGTAACATAAAAAGAAAGCACCATAACGCAAATGTGTCAGTACAATAGAATGTACTAAGTATATATATGAGGTAGTCTATATGCAAGGGTTTACATGCATTATTATTGCTAACTAACTATCTAACATAAACGTGAGAATGCATGCATAAATACGTAAATGTAACCGACAATGTGATAATATAATTTCTGAGTCTGAATACTGATAACCTGGTATGTTAATAACTGATATGACTAATAACATGAGTGACTGTATCTGACAGTTCTGAATCTGGTGGAACTATCAAAGTTCCAAACTGTATCTGAGTTGATTGTATCTGATAGTCTTGAATTCTAAAGAACTATCTGAGTTTTATTATTGAGACTGATTGACTGTATCTGACAGTCCTGATTCTATAACATGAAACTATACGAAGTAGTTATCTAACTGACATGCCCTTGATATGCCATTATGGCTGAGTTTGGATCCAATATGTAACACCAATTAGAAGGATGTCAATATCGCACCACTGGTATGGAAAAGCTATGGGTGACCCTCATCTGATAGTGTCCCCTATACAATAATGGTGGGGCCCTTATCTGACAGTGTTTATCCACCCCATCAACCCTCATTGACAGTGTTGATGTCTCAACCTATGCTGGCCACATAGTTCTGAAACACAAGGATGACTGCTAAGGATCACACCCTCATTTGATAGTGTTTATCCCCATCCTTGGGTTCACTCGGTGCTAATTTTTACTCCCATCTGAATGTACATTGAACATGATTTACTGAACTGAACATGAGCTGAATTATTCAATTTTGTTGCCTGATGAAATACTACTGATATCTGACAACTGACTGAGTTCATGAGATCATGGAGATTTTCCTGAGTCATAAGAATGTCTGAAGTCTAAGGATTCATATCTTGACTAAGAGTATCGTGAAAATATGACATGGCTTTAGGCACACAGCTAATGTTTCGGGTACAAGTACCCCTAGGACTTGATGGAAGGAAACTGACCAAGCATAACTTACTTGAACCTATAACTAACATCATAATCCATAGTACATTTATAGAAGAGTTTCATGAAAACATGTGATAGGAATAACTTGTACATACATGGAGATTTCATGGTATCATGCTAGTTAGGCACCTTTCCTTCATCTAGGCATTTAGTCAAACATATTGTAGGCATGGTATATGTAAATATCATTGTACAATAACTAAACATCATAGTTCTACTCTAATTTCATCATTCAAGGATTTAGTCATAGGTTAGCATGAATATATATCTATAATAATTTAACCCACTTAGAATTTATCACCCAACATGGAGTAGAATTTAATTTCTCATTATCCACATGTACAAGAGCAGCCCAATCATGAAATTCATAAGAAAATCCATAAACTTGAATTTAGAAAAGGGATTCTTAGGCTTCATGGACAAACGAGTCCATGAATGAGCACTGTGCATACTTAGGTTAAGATTCTTGATGTTCTTGAACTTGAAGAATTGGAAATCCCTTAGTTCTTGAAGAAGATTGGATTTTGTTCTTGGAGATTAAATGTTAGAGAGAAACCCTATTATTTGTTGTGAAATAATAATGAACCAAATGGGCTGAAATCAGATATAATTGGGTATATATAGGCGGTTGGTAAATGACCAAAATACCCCTATTAAAATGACCTAGAAAAACTGAATGTAAGGTGCGACGGTCGCTTGCGACGGTCCATCGGTCCCTACCATCAGACCTGGGTAGAAACTAATCCCACTGGCTTAGTGTGATGGTGGCTTCCGACGATCCGTCAAGGCTGTGACGGTCCATCGACTGCTACCGTTGTACCTAGGTAGAAGAAGGTCCACTACTTCAGTGCGACGGTAGGCTCCGATGGTCCGTTGAGCTAGCAACGGTCCGTCGACCTGAATGTCGGTTCTGGGTAGTTCGATCTGCTTGCGTAACATGTCCATAACTTCTTTCCCCGATACTGGATTTTGATGAAATTGGTATCGATGGAAAGCTTATTTAATTTTCCACGTGATAGAAAGTGAAAATCTTAAAAATACCACATGTACAAAAATGGATTTGTATTTCAAAGAAAGTTCTAACATCCTTGAGATGATTTCAAACTAAGAAAAGGCATGGGTATTACAAACTTGCTCCTTCATCTTGGTGAACTTGTGTTCTAGTCTTATGACACAAGAAAAATATTTGAATAATATATCTATAATCTTCATCATAGTAGCCATATTGCCAAAACACATTTTCAATGTCCCCTCTTTTGATTATTGAACACATGATTGATGAAAACAATGAAAAAAGTCTGAAAGGAGAAAAAGGTATATATGATTAAAAAAAAAAGGAGAAGAGAAAATGAAAATGAGCATCTAACAAAGATATATATACTAAGAAAAAATAAGAAGGGGAAATGAAAATGCGTATCCAACAATCCTATAGATTATTGGTATTTAGTGATTGATCAAGCCATAAGAATAGGTAGAACGAAGTTGAGAAGACATGTTATTAAGTAGAGAATATTAATAGATGGAGGTTTTTTTTTATAACTCATGAGATATAATTTGGTATAGTATATATCATATAATTTTTTTAATTAATAAATAAATTGATTAATAAAAAGAAAATAAAAAAATCAAAAGAAGAAGAAAAAAGATAAATATGAATGGAGGTCATAGGGAGATGCCACATCACCTTGTTATGACTCTGCTTTATATATATCTATAATATCTATAATAATAATAATAATAATAATAATATACATATATATATATATATATATATATATATATATATATATATATATATAAAGTGTGAAGACCCTTAGAAAAGTGATTCGAACTTTTTGCCCTTTATTAAAAGACTCTTCTTTAGACTAAATAGTTTTTTTCAACTTTTTCCTCCAATTCAGTTTTCCATACAAAAAATATTTTCATTATTTATTTTGAATCATACGTTTATAAAAGGTTAGTTATTGAAGGTAATTTCTATTTCACTTGAACTCAATTTATGGTTATTATAAAGAACTAGTTTAGGTGTACGCGTCTCGCGTGCGTAACTCACTTTAATGAGTTCCAACGTTACACTAAATAGGATATTTACAGTAATTAAATTCAATATCTTTTGAGTATGTAAAGATGGAGAATTTATTTATTAGCCTAACCTTTACCAAAAATATTTCTAAAAGTCGATAGACATCATCTACCACCTGTAAACTGCAATAAAAAGATATAATGATAAAGACATCAAAACAATACAATTAAATCTAATCTTTACACACAAAAATTTTCTGAAAGTTGTCCGACACTCATCTACCACCTATAAACTATAACAAAATAATACGATAATAGTGATATCAAGATAATACAACTAAACCTAACCTTTAAATAAAAAATTAAACTTAAAGTTTGCACACAAAAATTCTCCAAAGCAGACAACTAATAGAGATACTAAGACAATATAATTAAACTTAACCTTTATCTAAAAAAAAATTCTTAAAGTCAACCGACATTCATATAAAGATATCAAAACAATACAATTAAACCTAACTTTTACACAAGAAATTCTTCAAAGCCAACCAACATTAATCAACGACCTGTAAACTAAAATAAAACAATACAATAGTGATCACAAAGCTTCGATTTTGATGAAAATAATTCTCGTCTGAGCAAAAACTTTTACCCTGAAGAATGACTTGAATGAAAACAAAGAAGATGCATATATCTACACACGTTGAATCATATTATATTGACAAGAACGGTGAAGAAGTTGAGGGTTAGAAAATCAAACATCCAAACCTGCAATCGAATCAAGTTAGATGAGCATCGATCATATTCTCTCAATAGGCAAGAAAAATTAACCTTAATTGATGAAAGTATAACCGCAAAGTTAAAAAATCTAGAGAGCATCAAATTGATAAAATACTCCATAAGAATATACACAATTCAATGAATATAAATATTAATATGGCATATTTACAACAATGTCAAGATGCATATAAGAAAGCATCAACCTCAACTTCCGTGACAAAGAAAAAATAAAAGAACATACATAAATGTGAAATAGACCATACACATATTGAGAATTATATTAATTAACTTGAAAAAAAAAAGTAATAAAGATGCACATTGAACCCAAATCCCAATTGTCCATGGACGAATTTATCTTTACCATATATAACAATTAATAGAATAATTTCATAAGGAAAAAAAGAAAGAAGACTTACTTACAAATTCAAGAGGTATATATCTTATTATGTATATTTATATAAGTATTTTCTTAATAGAGTCATATTTTATGAGTATTTTTTAATTGAACAGTAGAAAAAAATATTAATTAATTATCCTTTTATATATTTTAGGAGTTTCATATATTTTAGAAAGTTTAGTTAATATAATAAAATAATAATTAAATAATCAATTTAAAAAAATAGTAAAAAGACAGTTTTGTCTAAAAATGAGTTTTTTAATGAGGGACAAAAAGTTCAAATCACTTTTCTAAGGGTTTTCACACTTTTAATACATTATAAATTATATATAAATTATAGATAGAGATAGATTAATTATTTAAGGTAAGTTGTCTTTGACATGGAATCAATTTACGTTTATTTAATTTAAGTTTAGTTATTGATTTAAGACTTAATTTCATTCTCTTATTCATAGTAGATTGTTTCTTTTTCCCATCATGTAATTGTCCTTTAAATTTTGGGTAAATATTTCTTAATAATTAATTTTATTATTAACTTCTTTAGGTTTAGTCATTCACTATAGGTAAGAAATCATAATATTTAAGACTTTTAAATCAATTAGAATTTCACCTTATATAAAAAAAAAATTGTACAATCCTATTTAAGTAATATTTTGGATTAAAATTTACAAGAAACTTATTGTACTTTACTTTTTTTCTCTTATTTTGATTTTAATTGCAATTGTCTTCTTGCATTTATATTTATAATCTTTTGTTCTTGTATGCAACATAGATAAATTAATTTTAATATGGCAGTTAAATTTCTTTTCTTTTAACTTTTACTTGGATTTATTTCTTTTGTTTATCTGAGTTATTATTGAATATGTTTTTTTTCTTTGTAAAGTTGTTACCTTCTTCAATTAATATATGAATAAATCTTTATAAGTCATTATTAATTAATTCTTTGATATTCTTGTACATGAGAAGAAGGATTCATGAGAAGCATGCTATTGAGACTTCGTGATAAATTATTTCAAGCATATCCTTATTTTTGTTACATTAGATATGGTATATTTGTGAATGAACATTAATACCTTATTATTTCCGATTTGACTTAAGGAATCTCAATTCCAGCAATAACGTATTAAAGCATAATATATGTATATGAAAGAAAGATATGCTATCACAGACATGTGAAAGCTAGCTAATAGGATACGATTTCTAATACCCTGAAGAAAGCTCCTAGGTCAAGTTGGAAGTGTCAAGTGGTGTGTATTAGTTGGTCAGCACCTTGCTATCAAAATATCAAGGAAATTCAAGGAGAAGCATTATGAAGTTATAGTGGCTCTACCTCAATCCTCAAACTTAACTTCAGGTTTGGCCTTCTTCCTATGCAAGTACACTGTCCTTTTTTTTAATTATTACTTATTGGTGTTTCATTCTTATCGCGCAAATATCATACTCGAGATTCTATGAGGTAGTACTGCATGTAGAGTTAGAAAGTTGAGTTGTTATGTTTCAAATTATGTTTTTAGGTAATTTGTGCGTTTGCTTATTGAATTATTCAGACTTATAAGTTGTTCTTCTGCCTCTCTCTTCTTTTTTACTTATTGATTTGGGGTTTTTCGGAAGCCAAGGCTTTCTAGATAAATTATTGAAAAAATGGTTTCTTTAGATTGGAGTAGTAACTATTAAATCATTATTGCTGTAAGTTTGTCATATGTATTTATAATTTTTTGGTGATTTTGTTTATCACAAGTTAAAAAGTATATTAACAACTATTTGTGAAAAGAGTTTGCAAGGACATAGAAAGGAATTCAAGCTTTTTAGGGACATTCAGCCATGAAAATTATTTATTTATTTCGAAGTTGAATTTCAAAATAAAATTTTAGAATGTTGATATTCTTTAGCAACTAATAAATATGATAGGGATCCATGTCAACTCTTATCACCACGGAAGGAAAAGTTTGAATTGCTAGATTAATAAAATAAATTATTGGTGGTCTGACTAAGTTGATAATTAAATGACATGAAGAAGACTTGATTTAGCATTGTCGCAAATCAACTTTCTTCGTCATGGAAAATTTCACTATTATTGTTCCATTTTCTATATTAATTTCCTAATATTTTCTTTTATCTTATTTATTTTCATTAGTTGTTGAAGTGTGGTGCTAATTAAAACTCTTTAGATTTATCTGTTTATCCTTACAATAATCTAAATGTGCAAAAGTAAATTAATGATTTCAAAGTTCAGGATATGAAATATTTTAGAGATAGATCTATCCATGATAAAATTTTTATGTGAAATTTAATGACAAAGGTAAGTGGACCGGAAATTCAATGCCTAAAAAGGATATTTTGATGCGTAAAGAAATCTTTGAATATAATTATAACATATTAACTAAATTTTTGAATATAATTATAACTAAACTAGCTAATAGTCCATTAAAAAATATCTAACTAAAGTTAACTTTAATTTAACTAATATTAATTAAACACTCAAAAAGGTAGAAGGACTATTTTGGATATAATTGTAGTTATTATTTACAAATTGAATGAGCTGATATTTAAAAAAAATCAAACAAAACAAATTAAATTATTTTTCTTATATTTAAGAATAGTCCTTTGATCATTTTTCTAATAGATATACCTAATTATTTTAAAAAATATTTAACATTTTAATTTTTTAATATTATTTTTAACTCTTCCACATCCTAGTTAACCACAAAAACTATCAACTTTGTTGGGAATATTAAATTTCAATAACTTCCAATTTACATTAGGAACGTTTCAACTGATTGTATTGCCGTTTTAGGTTCGTATGACTTTTTTTTTTATTTTTAGTAAATTATATATAAAAGCACAAGTTTCTTATAAAATATTAACAAAATGGCGTTCTGCTAGAAAATCAACGGAGGAAAAAAAACAAAGAGTCAAAACACTCACGTTTTTGCAAATACAAAATCTTAAAGTTATGTGTTTGATTGATTTTGCGCCACTTACAAATAGAAAGAGAGAGAAAGAATTATGATTGACGAGAGCAAAACATCAATATATTTATTTGAAACTTTTGAAGTTCAGAAATATTTAATTTTTTATTCTTTTTATACACGCAGTTTTCTTAACACACAAGGCTACCTTCTGGAGAACCAGCATCTAACTAACATAGAAATTAGCTTTGTTGAATTAAGTACAAATACTAGGCATTTGCCACTTATCAAGCTCAAAAAGGCCTTCTGCCCTTTGGACAAATCAAAAAATGATTGCACAACAGAGTTTTAGGCAGAGTATAAGCTTATTTTGCCAAGCCATCTGCAACTTGATTGCACTCTCTGAAACAATGTTGCACCTTAAATTAGTCTAATTTCTAATCTTTTAAAGGTTGTCTATGATTTATTTTCGTCTCATGTTGTTGGCACCCCTGCCAAAAATATGTTGGCAACTATCGTGGAATCGAACTCAAGAATGAAATCATTGTATCCTTGTGGTAACATCATTTCACTCTAAACTCGACTGCCAGGGATTCTACACTATTGCTAATGTGACATTATACAGAGATCGAAAAACTCATGAAAGAGTCTCCATGATGGTTTCCCAAAATGCCTCTTATTCCTGCCCTGCCACTCTCTATGAGATAGTTTCCATCAGTGTTCATTTTCAAGCTTCCACGAAGAAGTTTCTCCCATGTTGCTTGCCACTATTTCTTAATAAAGTTTCTCAACTAAATTGAAAATATCAAGCTAATGGTTAAGCTCATTGATGAGAGGATAGATCTTGCTCAAAGCTATTTTAATTGTCCAAATCTCTTGGTATTGCATGTTTCTCATCTGTAGTTTCATTTGATTGCCATATTTTTTTAAAAATCTTTGTTTCCAAAGCTCCCAACGGATGAAGAAATGGGTAATGAGTTGTTCATAAAGAAAGAGTTAACAAGGATTGAAGAGATACACGAAGCACCTACTGACTTTGGGACCAGGTCCCAAACTAACTATGTTGTAAAGAACTAAAAGGAACGACCAGGTAACGTTAAGGAACAAAAAACACAAGTTTTATGTGGAAACCTCCTTGCTAAAGGAAAGTAAAAGCCACGACGTGCCTCAAGGATTTCCAATAGCTCCACTAACTTCAAAGCTAAACATGATTACAGACTCTGATAATCACAAGGATTAAACTCTTAATCCTAAATCCTTGTAATAACTCTATTACAAGAAACTTTAATGCAATAACTATATTGCACCAGCAGACCCAAGCTAACTCTAGCTTTTATGTCAACTAACTCTAGATTACACTTTCAACTACAATGACTCACTGAGAATTCACCTACTATTAATGAACAAGAGTAGTAAGAAACACTTATAAACATAAAGCAAAGACTCAAATACAACAAAAGCTTGAGACACAAAAGATGGCTGAGTAGGTTCCTGTTGTAAGTGAGGCTTTTAATTTGATCGCTTCAAGATATTTTATATTATTTGAATATGGAAGCTTAGGACTCACTGCCAAAATGGTACTTTTTCAGTTGTAATTTTGACCAAGTGAAAGTGATGTCAGCGTGACCAACCTTGTCCCTGAGCAGTTGCAGGTTTGTCATCAAGGGCTTCTTATGAACCATGTCCCAAATTGATAGTTTGTCAATCATAAAAACTAAGGATTTAATAATTTTCCTCTTTTTGAAAATGAAAAAACCGTACTCATCTTCTTATAAGATCCACTATAAGCAATCCATATAATCTGAAGTGGATTTATGCATCTCAGTGTCACTATCTATGCTTGTTTAGCCTTGTTGTGAGGACTTCTTGGGTTATTAATGAGTAAATAATTTTATAATTGATATCTAAGTGCAAAATTATTTGATTACAATATTTAAGGTGTGTTCAAATAAGTTTAAAATTAATCTGGTTACTTAGAGTTTAGATGAGAAAACTAGTGTTACTAGTTTGAGCTATGTGTTGTTCTAGTTGATCTCGATAGATTTTACTGTGCATAATGAGTTCCTAGGGTATCATTGTGTAATTATGAGGGATAACTTGTTTATAGTGTTTAAGGTTTAATTTAAACAAGAGAAGAGACAAAACACTAAGTTAAAGATCAAAAGGATAAAACTAGTACTCTTAGCTAAAGTCACTAGGTCATCACCTTGAATTGTATAATGTTTTCAGCGCTAATTTGTGATGTTTGATTCTATAGGATGGTTTGTGAGTTGATAATGATGATATATGTATGATACATAAGCTGTAAATTAAGTGGAAATAGCACCGCAAGACTTGAAAAGGATGGACAAACACATGGGACAAGATTTAATCAATAACAGACGTTTGGAGTCATTGGCATGCAATGGATCTTAGGCACCGCGTTAGGGCCATGACATGGAATTGGGGGCTTCCCAAATGACTAATTTCAGTATCTCACCATGATTTTGGCATGCCACAGACCTTAAGCACTATGATATAGGTGTGGCACTATCATCATAACTGTATCCTTTGGCTTTACTGAGTATCAATATCATCATCACAGCATCTTCTAGACTTGTCGGGTATCAATATCATCATAAAAGTATCCTCTGTCCTTATCAAGTATCAATATCATCATGAAAACATCCTCCGACCTTATCGGATATCAATATCATCATAGCCATAAATACATGTGTATAGATACATATATAATAGGTGCACAGACTCAAGTCGTGGCTAAAAGAGTGTAAATCCATAAGTCTATTTCCCGAAATGATCTTTGGGAATAGATCATTGTAAAAAATATAGAAAAGGTCGAAATATCTCATTACCGAAGTAAATAATAGTGTCAAGTCATGGACCAAAATCTATCTTGGTCAAATGTGTAAACAATATTTAACCTCCTTTATACGTATTAATATTTCATTTAATTGGCAAGTATTAAAGTAAAGAAATCCATTATTACGGTGAAAAGTGGGTTTTAACCCATATTTAGGAACAACCGTGTTAAGATCGTGTTTTACCTAGGATCACATCAATACCCCATATAATAATCATGAATGTACCGAATCTATACATGCCATCACCAGTATTTAGTAAATGAAATCATAAGCAACATAAACATATATGTATTCATATCCTACAACCATATCCTTTAAAAGGATAAATACTTCCCAGATATTCAACCAATATCATAACACGACCCTCGGTCCAATAATATATCCAAAATAATCACAACATTGTACTTATGGACCTAGGCCAAATAATAAAAGACAAGCCCCACAAGGTCTAAAGTAAAATGCGAGCAACACGAGGGCTAAAGTAAATGACAAGCTCCTCGAGGGTTAAAGTAAATGACCAGCCCAACGAGGGATAAAATAAATGACAAGCACCACGAGGGCTCAAGTAAATGACAAGCCATACGAGGGATAAAGTAAATGACAAGTATCAAGAAGGCTAAAGTAAATGACAAGTCTTTTGAGGGATAAAGTAAAAGAGAACCAAGGAAGTGCATACCTTCATAACCAATCATTCGTCGTTAAGGACAATTTATCCATAGATATATGAATGTATATAATATGAATATTACAATGTATTATCGGATTCAACATGGTTAGTAGAATAGCTTCTCATGTAGTCAATAAATATGCCTTCTAGAGCTCTTAGATCACGACTCACAATATTAGAAACGAGAGGGCTTTCTAGCCTAATCACTTATTTGGTTACTAGGCAAAATATAACATTGGTAATATCATTTTCCAAAACCTGAAATAGTAGTCTAGTCAATGATTTAAATGATAACATTGTCATGGACTTAAATAATAGCATAATTCATAGCTACATATAGCATTAATGATAATGTAGTCAATGACGATATACATCACCTCAAATACTATCACCATAACTCATTTACTACTGTTATCCAACATGCTTTCAAGGATATTCTCTAAGCGTTTAACAAGCATCTAAGGTATTCAATGGAACTATATAAATCCAAGCTTAAGGTGGGTCATGATCCCACTTCTAATCCTTAATTTTCATAGGCAAACTATGTCCCAAACTAGGGTAAGGTATCTAGTTCAACTTCTAGATGTCAAGAAAGCCATAACCAATCCTAAGATATGAACTTCTCCTAGAAACATAGGCATTTAAGCCAACACTAGCCAAATTGCTATTTCAAGATGACTAAAATAGCCAAACAAAGGTTAAGCATAATAAATATGATTCCAACACTTAATCCAAGTCCCAAACCTATCATACTATCATATCCATGTTAAAAATTATCTTAACCTAGGAAAAAATTCAGTAGGGTTCTAAAAGGGTCATAAATATTCCACCTTATGGGTCTAAAACCATCATATAATTACCCAAAATATCAATAATCAATACTAAGGTATTTTATTCATAATCAAGCCTAACATTCATATTCAAATTCCATACATAACATACATCATCTTTGCAGAAGAGTGGGTAGAAGCCTACCTTAAAGCCGAACTGCAAAAACTTACACATTCACCACATGCTTGTATTCACTTCATAATCCCCAAAATGTCAAAATTCTATCAAAAATATAATCTACTCATCAATACGAGTCTAATGATACCCATATTATAATATAGTGCTTCGGGTCCAAAAGCGACACCAAAAACCCCCAAGTGGGTTCTACTTATGAAAAATGCATTTACGAGGCCAAATCACACTCACACATCATCAAGGAATCATAACCCTCAAGAAATGGGTAAACACAAAACTAATTTTGAGCTAAAATCAAGCCCTAAGTGAATGTGGGGTATTTGGGTCAAGAACTAAGAAATTAATCAATAAAGTGATGAAATCTTTCCTTAATTCGGATGATAATCGCGATAATAGATGATAATCAAGCTCCTAAGTCACCCACACAACTCAATTTTGAGTTATCATGCCCATTTAGTATTTTAGGCTGTCAAAGATGAAGGGAAAATTCCCAAATTCGCAAGCTTGGGGTCAATTTATAGACCTCCACGGCGAATAGATGTGGTATCCCCCTGACAGTAAAGTCAAAAACTTGTTTTTGACCCTAGAAACTCATTCGTAACCCAAATAACATGATACAATAGTGAAATATGAGTGTAAACCACATTTCAAATCCATTGGAATCATTAAAACTTTCATCCAATATTGTTTCGGCAAAAAGCGGGGCCCACACCTAAAGTTTCATTTTTCACAAAATCCGCTCAATAATCCAAAATAATTCTGGGAGCCTTGGGATAGACAAGGGTTTTCCTAGCCGAAAATAGACATTTCAAATGTGATGAAAAAGTTGAATTTTCCATCCGAGGTCATTTTGTCCAAATATGGGTCCCACACCCATATTCTCAATTGCATTAGGACCCAAACTAAAGGTCTACCTAGACTAAAATTGGTATTTCAAATCTACTGGCATAGTTAGAATTTGCATTTAAGATTGTTTCACTAATATTTTTGCCCTGTGGCCATTTAGAACCAGTGAAGACATTCTAAATATCAAACGAACTGTCGGGTAATCGAACCATCGGTCCCAGCAAGTCATAAATGTCATATGGAAGCTATGGATAAGCCGTAACAATAAAGATAAGAAAAAATATGGAAAGTAACCCGAGGGTCATTACAATATCCACTAACTAAAGGACTTTCATTCTCCAAAGTCAACAAATAGAAAAAATCTCAAAAGATCGAAAAGATGAGGTACTGGGCCCATATTCTCGGAGCATGACTTCCTATACAACCTTAATGAAGAGAAAATACTTCTAAGTAATTTTTCCATAGGTATCCCATTTTCAACCAAAAATATTACTTTACTTCCAAATAGTCAAAACTTGACTTCAACCACAAAGCAGCCTCCAACTAAATCGAATAGGCTAATGCACACAAACTGAACCACAATAAACTGATACCATCTCTATCCAAATATAATCCAACCAAGTATTATCCAACCCAAAAACAATCCCAAGATATGAGTCATACCACTAACTCCAAATCAAAATATAAGTTTTCTTTACCATCTTGCACTGCTATCCTGTCCAAACCACTACCTGAGTCTTGTCCACACAATCGCATCATAGAGAACTCAAAGAACTAAAGATAATCCACTAAAATACCATATGAAAACCATGAGACTAAAATCATATGAAATTATCTAAGCACATAAATAGAGATAATCAAGGAATGCAATCTATGCCAATACTATAACCAGTCTAGATGAAAATCAAACTGAAATCCCAACAAATCAAGGGATAACTACTCAACACTGAACATTACACTCTAGGATATCTCATCCACTGAGAATGAAGTCATACTAAATCCAACTCAAGTATATTACTCCCACTGAGTATATCATGAAAAATTTCTAAAGAAAATTGAAACTCGAGGTCAAAGCTAAAAGAACCAATACCGGGTTTGTGGGCTATCATCTGAATAGTTATCAACTATAATCTATCCAAAGTTGAGAAGACCCAATAGTAAACCACGAAGTAGGATCAACCATCCTATAATTAAAATTTGAACTGAGACAATTCTCAAATGAAAGTTGCATGCAAACTCTACAACATCAAGCTAAAATCTCAATACCAAGGTTGAATTGCTTGATTTTATCTACCCAAAGCAAACCTGAAGACATGTAGGCATTCATGCTCCAATTTTATAACAACTTCCTAATCGTCATTCCAAGGCTGTAAGTCAAAACTAAACCAATAAGCCTATATCATTATCAACCATTCAAATTGACTTTAGTATTCAAATCTAACATATCCGAGATAAATCATACTAAGCCATAGTTGAGACATATTTAAAGAACAAAAATCTCCATAAGAATAACCATCAACTGACAACGCAAGAAACAAACTCTATATCAGCTAGAGGGTATAAAATATAGCCATAAAATAAAAATCTTCCAAAAGAATGAATTACTAGCTAAAAATGCAAATAACCCACTTCATATCCTCTTATAACACCCTTAAAATATTGAGCATTTTATTTTTAGCTCTCCCATGCTCAAAACATTAATTTTTTATTTAAATTGTGTTTAGGTATATTAAAGAGGTATCCCAGGAGATTTCAAAATTTTTGGACAGGGTTCGAGGTGGGTTTGGACCCCGGAGGTAGTGAGACTCCACAATATCCCTGTGTCATGGAGGATAGTCTTCATGTAAAGGTTTGTGAAATAGAGGGTAGTCTCCACATTAGACTCCGTGGCATGTAGGATAGCCTATGCGATAAGGTCCATGCCACGGACCTATGTAAAATTCATGCAATTTTATTTATTTTGCTTGCGATGAGGGGTAATGAGGTATTTTCATCTCTGGAAAACCTTTAAACACTATATTAGCCTATTTCAATCAGTTTTCATAATACCAATACTATTATTCCATTCCTAAAATTTAAAACCCTAAGAGTGCTAAGGATTTCATCATGCGTATGTCTTTTGGGTTTCAAGCTTCAAATTACTTTTCAATTCTCATGTGTTTAAGAAATGTAAGTCTTTCCCTATAGTTGTAATTTTGTAATGGCATAATCTTAATTTATTATTCATGTGGTTTTGATGTTGGTTTTGAAACAAGGGTTGAGGGTTTTGAATGTTTGGTTTTGAATAATGTTTTTCCACGGTTTAAATATGATTGTTCATACTTTATTTATGGTTTTTGAACTCTTGGGGTACATGGGTATGGTGAATAAACTAAGGGGTTATGGTTTTCCCCAAGTAAATGATTTTGGTTAAACATATGATTTGGAAATTGTGTTCCCTCAACCCTAAATAGTGGAATTAATATTAAATATGGTTTTGTCTCATGATTGGACTTGTTCACTCATACTATTTTACGGCATAAAAGGCCAATGAACCATAGATTTATTTCATTGAACTTTGGGAATTGTACTTTCCCCATATGACTAAATAATTAAACCTAAGGGGCCATGAATTCCCTCGTGAGATGGTTAATGGTTGTGGCATGGTAATGAACTTGCAAGTGGGGTTGGTATGATGATACCAATGGGATAACTTAATGCATAATTGGTTTGATTAATGGGAATGTGTATAAAATTCTTTTAATTGGTCTTAAACAAGGTTGTGTGGTTAGGCCATGAAAGTGGAGGTCCTATGGGACCAATATAGGAAACTGTGTTTGTCGATACGGGGGTGTAAATAACTGGGAGGTTTGAGTCCTCCTATTTATATGATTTGGGAGGTTCGAGTCCCCCATATCACATGATTTGGTGCTTAAGTCACCTTGATATATGTTAGGATATTCAAGTCCCTCACAAGGCATATGCACGTACGATTATCATTTTATTTGTATGGCTACATGCACTTGGTCCCTTTGAGCTTGAAAAAATCTAGGCCCATATATCTCGTGGGTGCCTTAATTATGATGGTTATGCTACACCACCCAAGCTAATTTTCTTTTAACATTTATGTTGAGCCTTGATACCTATCATGGTATGTAATATATACATATATATATATATGTATATGCATTTTATTTTGTGCATTAGATTTTGCATAATTTTTAACTATTGGTCATGGCATTATGTTATCCTTTATACCTGAGTTACATGCTAGTGCTCCAACTGCTATCTGCCTTCAGATATTGTATCCCCATGTAATGCAAAAACTAACCATACTCCCACTCCTCTGGCATAATAACTAGGTGATCATTGGATAGCGTATGAGTCAGACTGAAGTGGTGAGCTTTCCTACTTTGAAAGACCCCATTTCATACTATAGATTTCCTTATATTTTGACTTATAATTTTAAAATAGTTTTTTGGCTATGGTCGAGGGCATGTCTAGACCAGTTTATCTGTGGTTTTTTTAGAGGCTTTGTTGGATAGTTCTATGGATATGGGATTGGTTGTTAAACTCTTAAAATTCTTTGAGTCTGAATCATGTTTATTTACCTTATTTTATATTTAGAATTCTGCTGTCATATTGTATTATGTTCTGGTTGACTAGGGTAAGGGGATGGTCTCCGGTCCTTAGTAGACTTGAGATGCCTATTACGTTAGGCCCTGGTTTAGGTCATGAAAAAATTGGTATCAAATTTTAGATTCATGGTCAGTTTGGGTGTCCACAAAGCCATGTCAAGTAGAGTCTATTTTATGGGTATGTAGTGTGCCATACTTATAAGGGAGATACTACGATATATTTAGGAATGTTTTCCTTTCTTATTGTCTTATTTTTAGGCTATAGAGTCTAAGGTCTTGGATTTCTCTAACTCCTATTTATTTGCCTTTTAATTCATCCCTCCCAGATGATCTAAAGCTCATAGAAACTTATCTATCCTACTTGTGGATAATGTGGGTGGATCTCATCTAACTTATGGGGTACAAACCCAGTCAAGGGTCACTATTTCTGATTATCCCCATGGAGTTCTACCTGTCTCAACTAATCCTTGTCCATCCAGTGGAACTCGTACTCAGTCACCTCAGGGAGATATTACTAATGTTGAGTTTTGCCAATCCATTCATCTGTTAACCTAGTTGATGATATATCATCCATATCAAATGGGTTATGCTGGTAATGTTGGGAGTTTATATAAGGAAACTAGAGTTGGCTAGTTTATAAGGTTGAACCCTCTAACTTTCACTGGTACTAAGGTTGAGGAGGATCCTAAAGGTTTTATAGCTGAGATAGAGAAGATCTTTCGGGTTATGCATGCTACTAATGTAGAGAATATGGAAGTCGTTGCTTATCAGTTGAAGAATATAGCAATTAATGGTATGAAAAGTGGGATTAGTCTAGGGATTATGATGTAGAGGTCGCACTGTGGGATGACTTTACCAGTGCCTTTCTGGATCATTTCTTTCCTCAGGAATTAATAGAGGTGAAAGTTGAGGAGTTTGTAAATCTGAAGAAAGGCAGGATGACGGTGAAGGAATATGCTTTGAAATTCCACTAGTTGTCATGATATGCTCTAAGCTAGTGTCTAGTATGAGCACTAGACTAAGAAAATTAGCTTTTGATTTTTCTAGTGAGTTAATTTTGAAAAGTAAAGCTTCTTTATTGAACAAGGATATGGAAATATCTTAATTAGTGGTATATATGCAATAATTTAAAAATGAAAAGAAGAAGCAAGAAGAGGTGGGGGAGAGGTAAAGTAAGAAGTTTTGATATTCGGATCAAGGTGGAGGTCAATAGCAGAGTGGTAGAGATGGTGGAAAATGGTTTAAAAAGTAGTGGGGCAACTTTGTTCCTATTCGACGGATAGTGTATTTTATCCAAAGCTGTCTAAAGATTATTGTTTTTAGAGTGGTGACTATTTTAGGGCATAGGGTGTCCAATCTCAGACCGGTGATGCCCAGTTAACTCTATCATATCCTCTTTGTAGATTTTGTGGTCAGTGTAAGAAGGAGAGGAATATGTGTTTTAGTTATGGCCAGATTAGTTATATACAACATGATTATCCTTCTAGATTTCTTTTGGGGCCAATAACGCCCCTGTTGCTACTTTATTAGCTCCTTCTCCAAGGGGTGTCGCATCTAGTACTAGCACTGGTCGTAATTATTTGTACATTCTTACTACACTCCAAAGTCTAAGGCATCTCTTAATGTCGTCACTGGTATGTTAAAACTTTCTCTTATGATGTGTACTGTTTAATTGATATAGGGTCTACCTTCTCTTATATGACCTTATTTATGGTTATGTATTTTGGTTTCGGTCTCGAGTGTATTTCAAACCCTTTTTTTGTTTTTCCCTTGGTGGATGACTTGGTGGTCGCTAGAAGGGTCTATAGGGGTTGTGTGGTATCCATTGAATGTAGGAAAACATTGGTGGATTTGATGAAATTAGACATGCTGGATTTTGATGTCATCTTGGGGATGGATTAGTTGCATTCGTGCTATGGCTCTTTAGACTGTCGGACCCATAAGGTTATTTTAAAATTTCCTAATGAGCTTATTATTGAGTAGGAAGGGATCTTCCTAGTTCCTAGTGGAAGGTTCATATCATATCATAGAGCCAAGAAATTGATTTCCAAAGGGTGTCTTTGTCATTTGGTCGGGGTTAAAGATTCTAACTCGGAGGGTCCTTCTATGCAAATCGTTCCTATGGTCAGTGACTTTCCTGACGTCTTTCCTGATAATGTTCCTCTTGTCCCTATCGATAGGGTTTGAGTTTCAGATCGATATTCTTCTGGCACTTATTCTATCTATATCCCTCCTTATAGAATGGATCTAGCTGAGTTGAAAGAACTTAAGGATCAATTGAAAAATCTCCTTGATCGGGGTTTTATCCACCATTGTATTTCTCTATAGGATACTCTCATTCTTTTTGTGTGTAAGAAGGATGGTTCTCTTCAGATGTGTATTGATTACCACCAGTTGAATAAGGCGACGATGAAGAATAAGTATCCTCTTCCTAGGATTGATGGCTTGTTTGACAAACTTCAGGGTGCTAAGTATTTCTCCAAGATTGACCTTCAGTCGGGTTATCACCAGTTAAATATTAGGGAGAAGGATATCCCTAAGACTTCTTTCCACACCCGGTATAGACATTTTGAGTTCTTGGTTATGTCTTTTGGGTTAACCAATGCCCTAGTAGCATTTATGGGTCTCATGAATTGAGTATTCCAACAGTTTTTGGACTTGTTTATTATTCTATTTATAGATGATATTTTGGTATATTTAATATGTGAGGTGGATCACGCCAACCACCTCTGTATTATGTTGCAGACCGAAAGGATCAGCGTTTGTATGCTAAGTTTTCCAAGTGTGAATTTTGGTTGAATGTTGTTACTTGTTTGGGTCATGTTGTTTCTAGTGAAGGGATGATGATCGATCCACAGAAAGTTGTGGTGGTTAAGAAGTAGCCTAGACCAACGACTCCAACCGATATTGTAAGCTTCTTGGGCTAAATTGGTTATTATAGGAGGTTTTTGGAGAGATTCTCATCAATTTCCGCAGCTTTGACTAGGTTGAATCAGAAAAAGGTTAAGTTCCTATGGTCCGATGCTTGCAAAGGGAGTTTTGAGAAACTGAAAAATAAATTAACTTCTGCTCCAATTTCGACCCTGCTCGAGGGTACTGATGGCTTATGGTTTATTATGATGTGTCCTATGCGGCACTTAGTTGTGTATTAATATATCACGGTAGGGTAGTAGCATATGCGTTTAGTCAATTGAAAGTTCATTAGAGGAATTATTTGACTCATGATTTAGAGTTGCTCGTTGTGGTGTTCTCATTGAAGATTTGGTGGCATTATATATATGGGGTCCATGTTAACATTTATTCAGATCATAAGATCCCACAATAGGTATTCATCCAGAAGGAGTTCAATCTCAGGTAAAGGAGATGGCTTGAGCTGCTCAAGGACTACGACATAAGTCTCCACTATCACCCAGGTAAATCTAATGTGGTTTTTGATGCTCTTAGCAGGTTATCTATGGGGATTTCATCCTATGTGGATGCAGAAAAGTGGGATTTGGTAAAGGATATTCATCGTTTTGTAATTCTTGGGGTTTGTCTCTTTGATTTAAAGGATGGCAGTATGTTTTTCCAAGTGGTGGCGAAGTTATATCTTGGCACTGAAGTAAAGGAGAAGAAGGTGTTGGATCCTATCTTGATGCAAATCAAGGATGACATGGATAAGAAAAAGGTGATGTTTTTTTAAATCGATGGTGATGGTATCTTGAGGTACCAAAAGAGGTTGTGTGTTCTCGATGTGGATTGCCTATGGGGTAAGATTTTAGCCAAAGCTCATGAGTCACATTATTCAGTTCATCCTGGCTCAACGAAGATGTATCATGACCTTAAGAAGATTTGTTAGTGGAACAACATAAAGAGGGATGTGGCTAAATTCATGGCTAAGTACGTGGTATGCCAACAAGTGAAGGTGGAGTACTTGTGGCCCGGTGGGTTGTCTCAAGAAATTGAGTTTCCTGTATGGAAGTGGGAAGTAATTAATATGAATTTTATTATCGATCTTCCACAGTTTCGGAACCAATCTGATTCTATGTAGGTCATCGTGGCTAGGATGACTAAGTCTGCTTAATTCTTGCCGGTGAGGACAAATTATTCTTCCATGGACTATGCAAGGTTATTTATTCAAGAGATCGTGAAGTTGTATAGTGCTCTAGTTTCCAATATTTCAGATCATGGTACTCAGTTCTCATCTTATTTTTGGCGGTTGTGCCAGCAAGGTTTGGGGGCTAAGCTGAACCTTAGCACCGTTTTCCACCCATAAACAGATAGATAAATAGAAAGGACCATTCAGACCTTAGAATACATGCTTCTAGCTTGTGTAATTGACTTTGGTGGTAGTTGGGTTGACCAGTTTCCTCTTATAGAGTTTGTGTATAATAATAGCTATCACTCTAGCATTTGTATAGCTCTGTTTAAGGCATTGTATGGTAGAAGGTGTAGATCTCCTATTGGGTGGTTCAAAGTTACTGAGGAAAGTTTGTTCGATCTCGATTTAGTTCATCAATCTATGGAGAAGGTGAAGGTGATTCGAGATAGGCTTAAGACCTCCCATAGTCACCAAAAGTCCTATGCAAACGTGAGGCGAAGAGAGATGAAGTTCAATGTAGGTGATTGGGTGTTCTTAAAGGTGTCTCCCATAAAGGGAGTGATGCTATTTGGAAAGAAGGGGAAGCTCAGTCCTCATTACATTAGCCCCTAATTGATTTTGAAGAGAGTGAGGAATGTTGTCTATGAGATAAAATTTCTTGTAAGTTTGGGTTCTATTCATCTAGTGCTTCATGTATCTATGTTGAAGAAATGCGTGGGTGATCCTTCCTTGGTCATGTCTATTGAGATTGTTGGTATTTTGGATTCCTTGACATAAGAGGAGGTCCTGGTGGAGATCCTGTATATACAAGTTCATAGATTGAGGACTAATAATGTAGCTTCAGTAAAGGTCCTTTGGAGGAACCATAAGGTGAAAAAAGCCACTTGGAAAGTGGAGGAAGATATTAAGGCTAAGGTTATTATTCCATACGTTGGATGAAGGAGCTTAAGGTATGAATCATTTTGTTTTCCTTTGTTATTATCTAGATTTATCACTTGATTTTAGAATAATATTGTTGTTCTCGTGCGAAAAGTATCCAAGCTCATCATTTGGGGACGACTAATTCTAAGAGGGATAATGTAACACCCTTAAAATTTTAAGCATTTTATTTTTGGCCCTCCCATATTCAAACATATATTTTTTACTTAAATTGTGTTTAGGTATGTTAAAGTGGTGTCCTAGGAGAGTTTCAAAATTTTTGAATGGGGTTCGGGGTGGTTTAGGACCCCGAAGACAATGAGCCTCCATGATATCCCCGTGTGATAAAGGTTATTCTCCGCGTTAAGGTCCTTCACACAGAGGATTGTCTATGCATTAAGGTCCTTGACACGGAGGATAGTCTCCATATTAGGCTCCGTGGCATAGAGGATAGCCTCCGCGATAAGGTTTGTGCGAAAGACCTATGTAAGATTCATGCAATTTTGTTTTTTTCTTGGGATGAGAGGTAATGAGGTCTTTTCACCTAATAACAACCTTTAAAAACTATATTAGCCTATTTCCATCAGTTTTGACAATATCACGGCTATTATTACATTCCCAGACTTAAAACCCCCAAGAGAGCCAAGGATTTCATCGTATGTTCGCCTTTTGGCTTTCAAGCTCCGAATTACTTTTTAATTCTTGTGTATTTAAGGCATGTACCTCTTTCTTGATACTTATAATTTCTTAATGGCATAACGTTAATTTATTATTCATGTGGTTTTGATGTTGGTTTTGAAACAAAGGTTGAGGGTTTTCAATGTTTGATTTTGAATGATATTTTTCCAGGGTTTACATATAATTGTTCTTGCTTTATTTATTATTTTTGAACTCGTGGGATACATGGGTATGGTGAATAAATTATGGGGTTATGATTTTCCCCAAGAAATGATTTTGATTTAACATGTGGTTTGGAAATTGTGTTCCCTCAACCCCATATGGTGAAATTGATATTTAATATGGTTTTCTCTATTGATTGGACTTGTTAACTCATACTATTGCATGGCATAAAATTCTAATGAACTATGGATTGGTTTATTGAAATTCAGTTATTGTACTTTCCTCATATGACTAAATAATTGAACCTAAGTGAAATACCCTAAACCTTATCCCTTATAAAAATTCTTGGGTTTTGGATATTTTGTCTATGGTATGACTCAAGGGTACTAGTTGTACCCTAATATACATCTTGTCTCTCTTGTATATTAGCTAGTGTAGTATGAGTTACATACTATACAAGATACGATTTAGCCTCTCCCAAGTCGTATGTTAGGGTACGGGTCATAGGTTGCCTAGTCGTATGTTTCCATATGCTTAGCCTAGTTGAATTAAGCCAAGATACATTTAGGGTATGGTTTAGGGTAGCATTCATACCCTAAGATATGAGTTATTCATTTGTAGTCATATCCTGGATACTTTAGGGGTCCAGGGTGAGGCCTAGGGTACACATTAGGGTACGGATTGGTGCGAGAGTCGTACCCTCCTACTGGTAGTTACCAGCTTTTAAGTTGAGGTCTTTATGGACATTTTCCACCCCAAAACCCTTAATCTCCCTCAAAATATAATATATTGTAGCCTCTCTTAACACTTATTTGGTGGACCAAATACACTCTAACTCACTCTTAAAGATTGGAGGCTAATGTTTGAAGAGGTGTTCTTCTAGAGGCTAAAGGTGTCAAGTTCTTCCTCGAATCTTCTTGTATAAGGCATGTATCTCTTCCTTCATTGTTAGCTCAAAATATCATGTGTTTTAAACAATGATTTTTACTTGTAAATGGTGATTTTGAAATCAAATATTGAGGGTTTTAATGCATAGTAATGGGTATTGTTTACTCTTGGTTAAACTTGTGTTTGTACATGTTTTTTGTGGTGGTTTAAACATGTGGGTGTTTGTTGAATGTGGTTTAACAAATGGGTCATGAGTAACACTAAATTTTTTTATTCTTACTTTGGTTTTGGTCTTGATAAAAGTATGACCTTAAGGTGTTTGTGAAAATGTCAAAGTCAAATAACTAGTCACTTGTTAATGGTGTATTGAACTGTGATATTGATCTAATAAATATGAATGGAATATGACATTAACTTAATGAGTAGGAATTCTTGGTAAATGGTTATTTAAAGACCTAGATGGTCATCTAATGAGTTAATTTAGTGACTTTGGTTGTATGATAGTTAAAAGGGTTAGAGTCCCTAAGCATGGAATTGAATTGTGTTTTGAACTACAGTTTTGTATAAGAATGTTAATGAAGAATGAATGATTTGTAAAGGTATTGATGACCATAAATTGATTTTCATTCTGGTATGTACTAAGCCATTGGTTTAATTTAATGATTGGTTGTTAAATGGTTTTATAAAGACTGTGTGATCATATATTAAATATTGAATTGTAGCCTCGGCAGTTTGAATTGTCCAAATAGGTTAGAGTCCTTATGTGTTGAATTGAATGGTTGTTAATGCATGGACAAAGGGGTTGGAGTCCTAAGGTCGACTAGAGATGGTCACAACAACTTGTGGTTACGGTCCACTTACTATTTATGTGATGGTTTGTGGTTAGGTTCCACTTGTCATATAAGATGGCATGTGGTTAGAGTTCACTTGCTAGACAAGATGGCTAATGGTTAGGGTCTACTTACCATATAAAACAATTTGTAGTTAAGGTCCACTTACCATATAAGATGTGACGGTTTGTGGTTAGGGTCCACTTACCATATAAAATGAGATGGTTTGTGGTTAGGGTCCACTTACCATATGAGATGTGAGGAGTTGTGGTTAGGGTCGTCCTTTTGCCTAATGTAATAGAGAATTTCAACATTCTAAACTATAAGGGTGTAAGGTTGAAGTCCTTTACTCCACGTCTCATGATTGTCTGCTTTAAATACATATTATTACTTGTTTCTTGATGTGGCACATTATGTACCTATACAAGTACCTTCGTATATGCCTATATAAATATAAATTACGTTGCATATAATGATTTGACTTGGTTTTGAATAACTGCACTATTTTATCCTTATCCTTGAGTTACATGCTAGCTCTCCAACCGCTAACCATCTCCAGACACTATGTCCCCTCGCGACATAGGGGCCAGAGCTTCTTCTTCTCCTCCTAAGCAGTGACTAGGTGTTCGAGCAGATCATTTGTTGATATTGAAGTAGTGATCTTTCATTCTTCGGAAGGCATACATTTTATAGTCTTTTATCTTATGTCATAACTTGTTTTAGACTTGGTTCTGGCTATTGTCGGGGACAAGTCTCGACATATTGTAGACATCAATTTTGTAAAGGCTTTGTGAATAACTGTAGACTTGGGTATGTTGGTTAGTTGTTGATATTAATAGATTGATTAGATGCTTCTTAGTTATGATTGTAGTCTTTTTTTGCTATCATATTTTATAGATGGAGTTCATCCGTCACTTGTAGATTGATGTGATGATTACGTTGGGTTAATGGGGTCATATTTGGTCCTTATTGGGCTTAAGATGCCCAGACAACAAGACTCAATTTTGGGTTGTGTCAAGTTAGTATCAGAGCCTAGGTTCATGGTCAGTTGGGAGTCCATAAAGGCATGTCAAGTAGAGTCTCTTTTATGAGTGTGTAGCACCCCACACTTATAACCTAAGAGCTAAGAGATATTTAGGAATGTTTTCCTTTCTTGTGGTTCTACATCGAGCTATAGAGTCTAAGGTCTTGGATCCATCTGATTTTTGTTTGTTCATCTTTCAGATCATACCCCCAAGGAGATCTTATGTTCAGGAAAACACCTCGGCCCTGACTGAGGGCCCTATGGATGGAGCTCGTCCAACTTTTGGGGTCCAAACCTGTGCAAGGGTCTCAACATCTGACCATCCTTGTAGGGTTTTACCTGCCCCCACTAACCCTACTTTTGGGTGTGACACTCTTACTCTGTCACCTCAAGGGGATATTACTAATGTTGAGTTTTGTTGCTCGATTACTCTGTTGACTCAACCGGTAGCTTCTTAGTTTGGGTGTAGTGTTCCTATTGATCCATCCTCTGAGGCCACAAGGGTTGTCCAATTTATGAGGTTTCACCCTCTTTATTTACAGGTGTAAAGTTTGAAGAAGATTCTCAAAGTATGATTAATGAAATAGAGAAGATCTTTAGGATTATCCATGCGTCAGAAGTTGAAGATGTTGAGATTGCTTTCTATAAATTGAAAGGCGTGTCATACTCATGGTACGGAAACTAGTAACAATCGAGAGGTGAGGATGATAGTTCTGTCGTGTGGGAAGATTTCTCTAGTATTTTCTTAGACCATTTATTTCCTCAAGAGTTGAGAGAAGAGAAGGCAGAGGAGTTTGTGAATTTGAGGCAAGTTAGGATGTCTGTCAAGGAGTATGCCTTGAAATTCCATCAGTTGTCTAGGTAGGCCCCTAAGATGGTTTCTAGTATGAGAGCTAGAATGCATAAGTTTACTTCAAGACTATCTCCCAATTTGGACCTTGAGAGTAAGGCGGCTTTGTTGATCAAAGACATGGACATCTCTAGGTTAGTTGTGTTTATGGAATAAGTAGGGGAAGAGGAAAAAAAAAGAGATTGAGATTAATGAGAAGCAGAGTAAGAGGTCTCGACTTTTTTTATCAAAGTGGAGGCCAACAGTTTAGTGGTAAGTGGTGTAAGAAAAAGAATTGGGTAAGTGGTGATTCTTAGGCTAGTTCATCCCAATCAGTACCAATCTACCTTTTTTGTAGATTCTGTGGTCAACATTATCTGGTGAGTATGAGAAGAGGAGGAATGGGTGGTTTAGATGTGTTCATATTGGGCACATACAGCGAGAGTGCCCTTCCTTAGTGATTTCTTGGGCCAACAGAACCCCTATTGCTACTTTATCTACTCTTTCACCAAAGGGTGTTTTTTCTGCTTCTGCTTCTGCTTTTATTTCTGATGTCGACACTGGGCGGAATCAATTATATACACTTACTACCCACCAGGAGTCTGAGGCGTCTCTAGGTATTGTTACGGGCATGTTGAAACTCATTTTTGTGATATATATGCTTTACTTGGTATGGGGTCCCCTCTCTCCTAGGTGTAATCTGTGATTATGTATTTTAAATTTGGTCCCAAGGTTATTTTGGAATTTTTTCTATTTCTACCCAGGTAAATAACTCTATGGTTATAAGGAGTCTATAAGGGGTGTGGTGGTAGCTGTTGATAGTGAAAATTGTTTTGTCAATTTGATAGAGTTGGAAATGGTTGATTTTGATATTATTCTGGGGATGGATTTGTTGCATTCATGTTATGCTTCCTTAGATTGTCAGATCAGTAAGTTCATGTTTAAGATCCCTAATGAGCTAGTTGTTGCACGGGAAGAGAGTTCTTTACAGCTAAAAGGAAGGTTTGTCTCTTACCTTAGAGCTCGAAAGTTGATCTCTAAAGGGTGTTTCTATTGTTTGACTTGAGTTAAAGATTCTAACTCAGAGGTCCTTCTCTAAAATTTCATTCCCATGGTTAATGAATGTCCTGAGGTTCTCCTTGACGACCTTCCTAGTTTCCCAGTGGAGAAATTAAGTCATGGGTTGGTCTTATTTTGAACACTTGTCCAATTTCTATTTATTCTCTCTAAAAATGGTTCTGGTGAAGTGTTTTTATTCTTGCATGCATAAGAAAGATGGTTTTCCCTAGGAAAGAATAGGTTGGCAGGGGGATGGATGGATGGGATGCTTTGTTTAGTAGTGTTAATGGATAGATGTAAGAAATAGAGCATTGTGGCTTAAGGTAACTCCTTCTTGCATAAATACGCTTGAACGTGGGAGTAGTAAATGACTAGATTCAAGCCCTCGTAGTGAGGTGTCAATGGGAATGTCTAAGTTGAATTGGACTTGCCTCTAGCATGAGTCTCATTCTTCTAGTTTTCTATGTCTCTATGTCGAGAAAGTGTACAGGTGATCCTTCGTTGGTTTTTCCCTTAAAGGATGTTGGTATTTTGGAATCTTTCACCTATGAGGAAGTCTCGGTAAGGTTCTTGGGTTGACAAGTTTGATGGTTGAAAATGAAAGAGGTGGATTCGGTGAAGGTTCTACGGAGGAACCAAAAGTCCAAGGAAGCTACTTGGGAGGCGGAAGAGGACATGAAGTCCAAGTATCTGCATTTGTCTTCCGTTCTGGGAACTCGTGCTTTAGATATGTGTGTAGGTATTCTTAACTTGATTTATGTCCTTTTTAGGAAATGGGTTCAAGTTTCTAAACTTTGAAATGAACCTGTGTCTTTGATAGACTATGGGTTTAAGTCCCAAAGTTAATGGAACGAATGGCTGATTGATAATGATCTTGGTATATGTCTTGTCCTTGTTGGATGTCCTTATTTTTTAACATGGTTTAAGGTTAGATTGATGAGTAATGGTGTGTTAACTTGTGATTTTTATTTCCTTTCCCATCATTCGAGGATGAATGATCCTAAGTAGGGGAGAATGAAATATCCTAACCCTTGGACCTTGCAAAAATTCTTGTATTTTAGACATTCTATCTATGTTACGACTCAAGGGTACTAGTCTTACCCTAACTTTGTCCCCCTCTCTTGTATGTTATCCAGTGTTGTGTGGGTTACATACTTTCTAAGATATGGTTTATCCTCTCTCAATTCGTATGTTAGGGTATGGTTCATATGTTGTCATATGCTTAGCCTAGTTGAATCTATCCAAGGTATGATTTAGGGTACGGTTTAGGGTACCATTCATACCCTAAGATGCGAGTTATTTATGTATAGTCGTATCCTGTACAATTTAGGGGTCCAGGTTGAGGCATGGAGTATGATTTAGAGTACTACTCATACCCTAGGGTACAGTTTAGTATGGGAGTCGTACCCTCCAAGGTTAGTTTCCAACTTTTAAGCTGAGGGCTTTATGGACATTTACCACCCCAAAACCCTTAATCTCCCTCACTGTGTAACATATTTTATCCTTTCTTAACACTCATTTGGTGGACCAAACATTTAAAATACACTCTCTAACTCACTATTAAAGATTGAAGGAGAGGGTTTGAAGAGGTATTCTTCTAGAGGATAAAGGTGTCAAGTTCTTTCATGAATCTTCCTGCATAATGCATATATATCTTCCCTCATTGTTAGATCAAAATATAATCTGACTTAAACAATTATTTTTACTTGTAAATGGTGATTTTGAAATCAAATGTTGAGAGTTTAAGTGCATAGTGATGGGTATTGTTTACTCTTGCTTAAACTTGTGTTTGTACATGTTTTTGGTGATAGTTTGCACATATGGGTATTTTTGAATTTGGTTTAACAAATGGGTGATGATTAACCCTAAATTTGATGATTTTACTTTGGTTTTGGTCTTGAAAAAAGTATGTCCTTAAGGTGTTTGTTAAAATGTCTAGGATAAATAACTAGTCACTTGTTAATGGTGTGTTGAACTATGATGTTGGTCTAATGAATATGAATGAATTATGACATTGACTTAATGAGTAGGAATGCTTGGTAAATGGCTATGTAAAGTCCTTTATGGACATCTAATGAGTTACTTTAGTGACTTTAGTGGTATGATGGTTAAAGGGGTTGGAGTCCCTAAGCATAGAATTGAATTATGTTTTAAACTAAAGTTTGGTATAAGAATGTTAAAGAAGAATGAATGGTTTGTAACGGTCTTAATGACCATAAATAGATTTGCATTGTGGTATGAACTAAGGTATTGGCCTAATTAATTGATCTGTTGCTAAATGGTTTTATAAAGACTGTATGGCCAAATATGAAATGTTGAATTGTAGCCTTGGTGGCTTAAATTGTCTAAATAGGTTAGATTCCTTATGTGTTGAATTGAATGAGTGTTAATGCATGGACAAAAGGGTTGGAGTCCCAAGGTCGACTAGTGATGGTCACAACAGATTATTGTTAGGTTCCACTTGCTATATATGTGATGGTTTGTGCTTTGGATCCACTTGCCATATAAGACGGCATGTGGTTACGACCAACTTTCTAGACAAGACGGCTTGTGGTTAGGGTCTAATTTCCATATAATATGGTTTGTTGTTAGGGTCCACTTACCATATAAGATGTGATGGTTTGTTGTTAGGTTCCACTTACCATATAAGATGAGACGGTTTGTGGTTAGGGTCCACTTACCATATAAGATATGATGTCTTGTGGTTAGGATTCACTTTCCATGTAAAAGAAGAAATCTTGAGGTTAGAGTTCTCTTTACTAATGTAACGGAGAAGTTCAACATTATAAACTATAAGGGTTTAAGTTTTAAGTCCTTCACTCCATGTCTCATGAATGAGTGCTTCAGAACGCATTTTATGACTTGTTACTTAATTTGGCATATTATGTACCTATACAAGTATCTTCATATATTCCTACATAAATATAAATGTGGTTGTGTATGATGATTTGACTTGGTTTTGAACAACTACTCTATTTTATCCGTATCCTTAAGTTACATGCTAGCACTCCAACTGTTAATCGTCTTCGGTCGTTATGTCCCCGCACAATATAGGGGCCGGAGCTTCTTCTTCTTTTCTTTCGCAGTGACCAGGTGTTTGAGCGGGTCATATGTTGACATTGATGTGGTGTTCCAATCTTTAGAAGGCATATATTTTAGTCTTTTATCCTATGTCATAGACTTGTTATAGACTTGGTTCTTGCTAATATTGGGGGCATGTCCTGACATATTGTAGAAATCGGCTTTATAAAGGCTTTATGGATGACTGTGGACTTGGGTATGTTGGTTAGTTGTTGATATTAATGTATTGATTAGATGTTTCTTAAGCTATGATTGTAGTCTTATTTACAATATCTTATTTTATAGTCGGAGTTCATCCGACACTTATGGATTGATGTGATGGTTAGGTTAGGTTAACGGGGTGATCTCTGGTCCTTGTTGGGCTTAAGGTTCCCATACGACAAGGATCGATTTTGGGTCGTATCTTTAAGGGCCATGAATTCCACCGTGATATGGTTAATGGTTTCAGCATGGTAATGAACTTGCAAGTGGGGTTGGTATGACGATACCAACGGGATGCCTTAATTCATAATTGATTAAATTAATAGGAATGTGTGTAAAATATTTTTAATTGGGCTTAAAAGAGGGTTGCGTGGCTGGGCCGTGAAAGTGGAGGTCTTGTGGGACCAATACTTGAAACTGAGGTTATCGATGCAGGGGTCTAAATGACCGGGAGATTCGATACCCCCTATTTATATATGATTTGGGAGGTCCGAGTCCCCCATATCACATGATTTGGTGCTTAAGTCACCTTGATATTGTAACATCCCAATTTTCTGAACCAAAATGCTACACGGTGCTCATGACCCCATAGGACTACAAGTTAACCCATGACTGATATTTGTACTTGTATACTACATAATATATCATAAAATGCGGAAACATAAACATGAAAGGCCATAAGGTTCGAACTGAATAAATATCTGATAACAAAATGTCTGTAAAAGGTATAACAATACCAAAACAAGTCATAAATACTGAAAATAATGAGATCTAAATATCTAATCTGACATCTAGTCTGAAAGCCTCTAACTGAACTGAATAAGGAGTTGAAGGAACATGTCTCCAACTAACTCCATCTAGCAACTGAATATAAATGTAGCAATAATCATATCATCCTCGAATGAGAAGGACTCACTGCAAACTCTGAACACTAGAATGCTACTACTGATCTATAGCTTGTGCCTCTGAACCTATGGTGTAACATAATAGAAAGCACCATAGCACAAATGCGCCAGTACGTCTGAATATACTGAGTATATGAGTGAGGTAGGCTAAATGCAAAGGGTTAGATGCATGAACAATGCTGACTAATATGAATGTGAGAATACATACATGCATACATAACTGTAACTGAACTCGTGGAGATATGACTACTGAGTCTGAATACTGACAAAACAAGTGTACTGATACTGAGATACTGAATAGATGAACAACTATTTATGATAGTTTGAATTATGAAGAATTAGTCTGGTTGACTATGTCTGATAGTCCTGAAGCTTAATACTGATATCATGAATTTTGATAACTGATATGACTGATACATGAGTTCAGAAAACTGATATAACTAATATAACTGTGATGATCAGCCTAACCGATGTAACTAATACTGAGCGAATGTATCTGACAGTCTGAGTTCTAATGGAACTATCTGAGTTCCTTTCTACTTGGAGTAACTAAATTTGAGATCAGTCCTATATAGTGGGTGATCATGAGAATACTGATAATAAGGATGATTTGACTTAGTCTGAGATCAGTCCTATCTAGTGGGTGATCTTTAATCTAATGATTCTGATACTGATTAATCATAGTTAAGATCAGTCCTAGCTAATGGGTGATCTTGAAGTCTATTTACAATGATAAGCATTGACTATATCTAACAGTACTGAATTTGTACTACTAAGCTAAGTTGGCTGTGCCTGAAAGCCCTGATTCTATAACTAAAACTGTGGGATGTGTTCATCTAACCGACATGCCCCAAGCTAAGCTGACTGGGGTCCAATCTCTGCCCTGATTGGAAGAGTGTCAGTAGGCACCACCAGTAAAGACAACTGCTGTGGATTCAGTCCTAATTTAGTGGGTGACTCCTAGGATTAGTCCCATACATATAAATATGCTAACGGGTGACCCCTGAGTATG
This sequence comes from Capsicum annuum, assembly GCF_002878395.1. Taxonomy (NCBI): domain Eukaryota; kingdom Viridiplantae; phylum Streptophyta; class Magnoliopsida; order Solanales; family Solanaceae; genus Capsicum; species Capsicum annuum. The sequence goes on along the minus strand of NC_061119.1, from coordinate 12,702,375 downwards.
TTAATCATATCTAACGGGTGACATCTCGTACCTACGCTGGCTACGTAGTTCTGGAACTTAGGGATTGCTTCTAAGGATCTCAGTCGTCTAACGGGTGAGTCCCCATCCCTAGGCTCACTCGGTGCTGAATCCTACTCCCATCTGAAAGACACTGAACTAAATAACTGGGCTGAACTAAATAACTAAACTGAACTGATTAGCTGAACTGATACTGATTAACTAGACTGATACTAGTGGTATTGTTTAGTGGAGCTAAACTAAGTTACTGGATTCCGATGACTGAAGGAATGTACTGAGTTCTGAGGACTGGTTGAGAGTACTGAAGTTACTGAGATTGACTTTAATTACTGAGGTTACAGACATTTCTGAGTACTGAGATCACTGAGATTACTGAACTACTGAGATTACTGGATTTCCCTGAGTCACATGACTGACTGAATTCTATAGATGATGGCTTGACTGAGAGTATCATGATAACATGACATGGCTCTAGGCACACAGCTATATTTTTGGGTACTAATACCCCCAGGACTCGATGGAAGGAAACTGACACAACATAACTGACTTGATCATAAGATTTGAGTCCATAATTCATATTGTCATAAGTAGGGGATATTATACTTCATGTAGTTCTTCAACATCTTAAGCATGGTAGGGAGTGCATGGATATATTTCATGTACATATAGTATATCTCCATTATCATACATGCTTCATACCACAACAATAGCAACACATCAATAGCATGGAATTTATATTGAAGTATATAGCTAACATGGACTTGTCATTTAGATATCATGGAACCACGTAAACATGAATTTCTAGCATCCTAAGCATTTTATCAAACATATTGAATGCATAATATTGAGCAAGGTATACTTAAAAAATTTAGAAATCTTGAACCACCCAAATTCATGGGTTTCCAACTAACCTATTCACATGATTCATGAAAAACACATCAAGATACAACCTTGAATCCAAACAACAATCATCAACATGAATATAGTCATAAAATAATAAGAAAATCACAATTTATAATTTAAAACATGATTCTTGAGCTCCATGGATGAAAGAGACCCATGGATGAACACTAAGCATACCTTATATTAAGAATTCGTGAAGATTGACGGTGAAATTTCCTTGAAATAGACTCTTCTATGAAAACCCTAGGGCTTGTTCTTGAGAGTTTTGATCATGAGAGGAAACCCTAATCTTGTGGTTGAGAGTGTATGAGAGAGCTTTTTGAGATGTTTAACTAAAGAGAATGGAAGATAATACACTCCTTGAGGGTTATAATTCGTGGGAAGTGAAGGAAAAAATACCAAAATACCCTTGCTAAAACGTCCCTCAATTGCTGGAAAAATATACTTGACGCCATCCGTGACAGGCCGTCAGGTCCGGGATAGGCCGTCACGAATGGTCATCACAAAAAGGGTCCAAATTCTTGATTTTCTGCCCATGGCTGACGATGTCATCAGAAATGTCATCAGAATATGATGACGTCATCAAAAAGGTCATCAGAAATGTGATAGCCCATCAGAAACGTCGTCACCGTTTTCCAGCTTGACATGCTAGAATAAAATAGGGATAACACTTTCCTCCGATATCGGATTTAGGCAAAATTTGTATAGTTGGAAAGCTAATTCAAAGATATTTCATTTGATATATAGTAAACCACATAGTTTGTCATATTCAATGAGTTATGGTTAATTGAATTTGACCCAAGTTTTGACACTCACTAAAACTTGAATGATAGGAAAGCTTTCAACTTGTACTTGAGTTAGGGTACCTATATGATCTAAATTCATGCTCAAATAGATTCCCACACTACATAATTGATTAAAACATTAAATTTACATAGAATTTGAGGCTTTTGAAACATCCACGCGTAGGAATGAAGGATTTTCATTCTAGTCCAAAATGTGGGGTATTACAAATATATGCTGGGAGGTTCGAGTCCCCCACAATGCATATGCACATATGATTATTCTCTGGTTCATGTGGCTACACGAACTGGAGTCCTTCCAACTGTGAAAGTGTTGGGCCCATATAGACTGTAGGTACCTTGAATATGATGGTTATGCTACACAACCCAATCTAATTTTTTTAATGTTCATGTTGAGCCTTGATCCCTATATCGGCATGTGATATATATACATATTTATATATATATGTATATATGTACGTATATGTATTTGATTTTGTGCATTAGATTATGAATGATTTTGAAATGTTGATCATGTTATTATGTTATCTTTTATCCCTTTGTTACATGCTAGCTCTCTAATAGTTAACCGTCTTCAGACGTTGTATCCCTACATAATGCAGGAACTGGCCATACTCCTACTCCACTTGCATAGTGATTGGGTAATTGTGGTATAGCTCGTGAATCAGACTAAAGTGGTGAGTTTCCCTACTTTGGAAGACCCTATTTCATTTTATGGATTTCCATATGTTTTGACTCTTTCTTTTGGACTAGTTTTTGGCTATGTTCAAGGGTATGTCCCGACCAGTCTATCTTTGGTTTTATTAGAGGCTTTGTTGGACAGTACTGTGGACATGGAATTGGTTTTCGAACTCTAAAGACTTCTTTGAGTCTAAATCATGTTCATCTATCTTATTTTATGTTTGGAATTCAGTTATTATGTTATATTGTGTGCTGGTTGACTAGGCTAAGGGGGTGATCTCCGATCCTCGGTGGACTTGAGATGTCCATCACGGCCAGGCCTTGGTTTGGGTCATGACACCTTTGGAGGGCATAAACTATCAATATATACTCAAAAACACTCTAAGGGTGCATACCACACTAGTAATGGCATAACACTGGCAAATCAAAGAAATGCCATTTAGCTGACCACTAATCAGTCCAAAACTTCATCTCGGATAGAGTAGCCATAGGCACATATCATCAAGGAGAAACACTCCACCAATCCTTATTAGGCCATACAAACTCTGAACTGGGGATTTCTTAAATCCACCCAAGAATCACATCATCGAAGAAGAAATATAAAGATCTCGAAACCAAGGCTAAAGTCAAAACCACCACCAAAAAATCAAGAACTCGAGATAAAGAACTTCTAATTTGCCAACTCAAGAAGTGAACAAAAGAAAGGCCACCTGACTGTAAATCTCCAAATCTTCTAGACCATATCATAGATAGAAAGAAGTATCCAATCCCCATACTAATAATAAGGGGAAACCATCACAAGGGAACAAACCCAACAAATCTAAGAGATGAATTTAGGTTATCTCAACATCAATATCAAAATCGTTATCGGATGATGAAATATCCACAAACAAAGAACGGACCTTAAACTGGAAAATCTCATAGCGGGTTATATTAGAAGGGATAGACAAAATATCTTCGAAAACTAGGAGGTAAGTCTAAGAATCCCCAACTCTAGAATGGGAAATATGGCTAAATAACCAACTTAAGAACCATACAGAATCACAGAAGGTCAACTTGCCTTAGATATTACAATACATCCCCAAATCAATCTAACACGGTCAATCTCATCGCACCAGGGGAAAGAAATCATCAAATTGGGTCCTCTCTACTCAAGCTACTAAATAAAAATCTCAAAACAAAAAAGTTTAACTAGATAACACTAGTCTATACAACTACCTAGCGAGAATCAATTACATCAAGCAATAATACCAATAACCTCAAGCAGTGGTAGTAATAGCAACAGCAATATCAACATCAATATAATAAATAGGCGGTACCAAAATGAACATCAATATCATATACCACTCAAAGGCCACAATACGGCTAATATGTCAAGGTAAATGGGACTCAAATCCAAAAGCTACACCCATATGGAAAAATATCAACAAACATTTACTCCCTCCACTACTAAAAAAAATAAACCAGGGGAGTAGTCATATAATCATGAATTAATAAAAAGAAACATAACAATCAATATGAACTCATCAAGGCATATAATTATCAATGGGTATACAAAACCCCAATACACATAATCATAGATAAATGCAGGAAATAAAAGCACACTAATCGTGATGACATTCACAATCACATGCCTGATGGGCATAGGGAAAATAAATCTGAATGAGTCCACCTCAGATTGACTGACTAAATCATCAACTATGGCTCCAAGTGCACTATCTCTAATCGAAGGTGCCACAACATTACAAAGATGATCTAAATAAGCTGAATGACTAGAAATCCTATGTTGGGGATACTTTCTATTCCAGTAGTCGATCTCTCGATGTTCGTAGCAACTCCTGAAGCATCAACTTGGCGGGGACACAAACTGAGCTCAAATGGTTAGCCAACTTATACTGCGCAAAATATCTAGAGTATCATGAGATACTACCCCTCAATTTCCAAAATGGCCGCCATGGCTTAAAGACTCATACAAAAAATCTCTGCAAGGTCTGATGGGAACTCTTCCCACTATGATCATCATGACGAATCTGAGAACCACCCATAGTCTGACATACTATGTGCGTAGAGTCGATACACTTCAAGTGAAGTTGAACTCTACTGGAAGGATCCTCACTCTCGGATAAAATACCAATAGAACTAAACTGATGGCATGCCTCTTACTGACATTTCCAAAAGTCTAAATACATGCTCTCTATGGTCCTCTAATAATCAATAACCTGAGGGAAGAAAGACAGCTTCTATTAAGTTCTCCAATGCCAAATGGAGCGATAATGCAAAACCAAATAATCCATGAACCAATGTCCTGGTCAGAAAGATATCGCATAGGAATAAATTTGGCCCACTCGAGAAATCCAATATTGTACTCAAAACTAGTAAAGAACCTTTACAAACACCAATAGACCCTTATCTAGTCTGAGAACTACTCGATAAATCGAATGCCATCCATGGATGAGAGGATCTACATGAAGACTCAAAATTTGAATGCTAAACTTCAAAGTCTGGAGTAGTCACGAGCTCATCTAGAGCCTAAATTATCCCTAAATCCTTTGCCTAATACTGAAGATCTTCGATATCTATCTCTGAATCTCTAGTTTGATGTTATACTAAAACTTTAGAAATACGTGTTGTAGTCTTATCTGTACCTGTACACATCATCGCCTATCTTATATCATTCATTAGGTACAGAATAGAGTCAAAGGATGCGTTTTAGGTTCATAAAAATGCACACACATGATAAGAAGTCAAGAAGTGAATTTCCTAAAATATCCCAATAGCCTTTCGAAGATAGGTTATGGACATCTCTGCACCGATCTGCGAGACTCTATTAATACTTAGATTTTGTACTAATACACCAGTGAAACCTAGGCTCTGATACCAACTTATCGCAACTCAATTTCTTAGGTCATAATGACATCTACTATAACGCACCTATAGGAAAGACAAACCCGTAGTCCGAAATGGCTAGTAAAGGAATACCAAATAGAATAAGAAAAGAGTGCAAAATAAATATAACAAAAGTTCAAATACATGAATAAATATCAAAACCTGGTGGTATCAGCATAAGAGCTTCTAATATAATAAGATTACAAAAGTGGAATAAATAAAGTAAATTATACTGATATAACTTATCTCCGAATATAATATAGAGACTAGTCTATACACAAAAGGGAAAAAAGTAATACTCCAAATGATGAAAGATCACTCTGTATCTCCAAACAATGGATTCTCCATATGATGCACACATCAACGATAATAACCCATACTATGATCAGCAAGCTGCAGAAGTGTAGTATGAGTACCAAATAAATGGTACTCAGTAGGAACCTACCAACTGAGCTCCAAAGATAGAGTAGATATATACATATAAGCAAAATGGAAACTACACCCAAGTCTAGAAATTATATAACAAAACAATGAGATAATAAGGAAAAAAATATATTTTTCATAGCCAATAGACCAACATAATAAGGCTAAGTAAGTAATAAGGGTGCACTATCTTATTCCAGCTATACTTAGGTGTTTCCAACACTATACCATATATCTATGGCCAATATATGAATAAAGAGAAGAAGAAGAATATATAATAATATACAAGGCCAAGGAACGAATATACAATCTGAACAAATAAAGAAAAGGATATGTGGTAATACCATATCTCCATATAGCTATATATATATACATATAGATAGATACAGGGTCATCTCCAAGCATAGCCTAGATCATAATATCTTTATTTTAATGCCTCATTATAATCCTATCATGATTTAATACTATCATGCTTAGGGTTTCTAATCCACATGGCTAGACATAAAACAATTATGCATAATGATGAATCATAAGATAGAAAAGGCCAAGAACATACCTTAAATCTGGATATCGAATCAATAATAAATCTATCAAAAACTAGCCATAATAATGACCATAAAAATGATAGTAATAAGATCAATAACAGTGCGAGTAACTGATTATTTTGGAAAACCAAATACCTAATCGAGCCTATGTGTTTCCCCCACTGCTGATGTACATCAAAGTGATGCTAATTTAAGAAGGCCTTTCACAAGAAGTCAAGCTAAGGACATTCATGTATTTCAAGCTTCATGAATGAAGATGGAATCTTTGGAAGGTTCCAATATGGATGACTTGAAGATATTTAACATTCTAAGTGTCTACCTTTAAACTAGCTTGTAATTTAAATGAAGGGTAATTTGGTCTTTCTTTATTTATTTTAGCCCTTAGTATAAATAGTTAGCTATTAGGATTGAACTACTAGTTTTTGAAATATTGAATATTTGTGCCTTCTTTGAGAGCTTGAAAGCCCTTTTTTGATTTTCAACAATTGTCCTAGGATTTGCAAGTAAGGTTCAACAATTGTCCTAGGATTTGCAAGTAAGGTTACTACCTTATTAAGGATTCTAATAGATTAAGTGCTTTTAGTTCCCAATTAAGGGGTGTTTTGGTCAGTTTCACCATTACATCTTTTGATTGTTTGAATCTAATTGTGTCTATCTTTCTTTATTTTGTATCTTTAATTTCTATCTTGCTTCTATTTTCTTATTTCACATCAAATTGGTATTAGAGCTTGGATTAGATTTGTTTTCATAAACCTAAGTCTTGGAGTTTTGATATTTAAAAAAAATCAAATTTGATTGAATATTGTTTAATATTATTCCTTGAGTGACATGTTGTTGTTTTCTAGTTGAAAAAAAAAATTTTAAAAATACATGATAAAAAAAAATTGAAAGTCATGTTGAAGAATAAACTTGAAAATGGGTTTTGTTGATTTGGTGTTTGGTTGAAAAAATTGTTGGCTAGAAGTTGTTGGTAAAGTTGTGGGGAAGTTATATCTCAAATTTGAGATCATTTGTTTGGGTATTGAAGAGGATGAATTTGAGAATTATAAAATAGTTCAAATCTTTCAAACTTGTTTCTTCTTTCCTTGTTAATTCTATCTAGTTTGCTTTGAGTATTAATTCATACTTAATATTAAACTAGTTTGTGTCCGTTTAATTTATTCGCGTTAATTTTTTTGTGTGTGTTTTTCTTTTTTTTTTTCATTTCCTTGTATGCTTATTTATTTCCTTGTCTATTAGTTTTAATTGTCCATTTTTGATTATATAAACTCCACTCCATCCTGAAGAAATAGTACTACTTGTGAATTATTTGACGGTGTTGACTCTCAACCTTGGGTTATTCAAGAGTGATAACAAGCAAGAGTCAGGTGAGTTCATTTGAGAGTGGCCTTAGAGTGGTACATGAGTGTGAGTGACACAAAAAGGAAAACGTGATGTGAGTGAGTGGTGAGGAACTCTTTCTACTAACTTTTTATTTATTTTGTAGGTACAATGACTCAATTGGAGGGAGAATCCTCTAGCAAAATGGAAATTTTAGTTTAAAATCTATTGGAAAAAATGAAGGAAATGAAGGGAAAATTGGAAGATGTGGATAGAAGGGTGAGAAATCAAGAAATAGCAAAGCAACCACTTGAGGTTTTCAATTCCATTGGTCAACATGATGAGAGATCAATTAAGAATCCTTTTGATACAAATCTATCCTATATGGCAGTGCAAGATACCCTCTCTCCTAATGCTAATTTACCAAAAGTTTGAAATCAAGCAACACTTCCAAAGGGGGGGAATCAATAAAGAAATCTTCCACTACAAGCCAATAGAACTCAAGTGAGAGCCCAATATAACCTTGAAGAGCATGAATCTTTTGATGGTGATGATTATGATTATGAAGCCAATGATCAAATTCAACAAGAGAGGCTAGGTGGGAGAGGAAGAAGAGGAGGAAATTGAAGGTGATATCTGATTGATGGTAGAGAATATAATATAAGGAATGATGATGAATAGTTAGGATTCAATAACATCAAGGTTACCCTTCCATTCTTCAAAGGAAGTAGTGACCCGAATGAATATCTTGATTGGATTATGAAACTTGAAAGGCAATATAATCTCAACAATGTGAGTGATGTTAAAAAGGTGAATTATGCTATAAGTCACCTTGAGGGTTTTGCTTCTACATGGTGGGAGAAAATTGAAAGAGATTCTTCGGTGAATAGAGACTTTGTTATAAGTTGGAATGACATGAAAAGGTGTATGAGAGAAAGATTTATGGGTCAAGATTATGAGCAAAATACACTCAAGAAATATTTCAATCTTCAACAAGGAAGTAAGAGTGTGGGAGAGTATTATGAGGAGCTAGAGCATACTAGGCTTCAAGATAATGTCAATGATGAAGAGGTGAAGCTTATACAAGATTTCTCTCGGGCTTAAATAAATAGGTAAGGCAACCATTGGAATTGCATCATCTTTCTACTTTATATGAGCGTATCAAATGGCACTTAAGGTGGAGGTTCATAAAAAGGAAAACAAGTCAAAGGTTTAATCTTCTTCTTCTTCATAGGATAAAAACAAAGCAGCTTGGAAATCATCTCCCACTTGGGACAAATCCAAAGATCCAAAAAAAGAATTAAAGTCCAACTTGGACGAAGGCAAACCAATGGTCGACTAAAGGATGGAGGTAACAAAGCTAAACTTGAAACTCCATCTAAAATAAAGTGTTTTAAAATGTCAAGGATATAGTCATAAAGCAAATGAGTGTCCAAATAGAAGAACTATCTTTGCATTGAATGATGGTGGTTGTCAAACTGAAGATGAATCTAAAGTTGGTCACGCAGAGGATGATAGTTGTGATGAGTTTATGGGAGAAGGTGATGGAGAAGAAATTAATGATGATGGGAAGATTGTTCTTATTGTGAGGAGAAGTATGATGCTCTAGCAAGGGAGGATCTTGATCAAAGGGAGAACTTGTTTCATAATTGGTGTAGAGTTCAAGAACAATTATGTTTCTTTATCATTGATAGTGGAAGTTGTGTCAATGTTACTAGGGTATCTATGGTAGAACAATTGAAACTTCCAACAAGGAGGCATCCAAAACCTTATAGATTACAATGGCTCAACGAATGTGGTGAACTCAAGGTGACCAAGAAAGTGTTGATAAAATTCAAGGGTGGAAGTTATCATTATTAAGTGCTTTGTGATGTTATACCAATGCAAGCTTGTCATTTATTGTTGGAAAGACCATGGGACTATGATGTGGGGGCAAAACGTAATAGGAGGTCAAATAAATATGCATTTGTTAAGGATGGTAAAAAGCACATTCTGAACCCACTTTCTCTTTTTCAAGTGAGTGAGGAATATAGAAAAATGGGAGAGTTAAAAGAAAAACTTGAGAGAGAAAAGAAATAGAGGAGTAAGGAAGAGAAAAATGATAACTCAAGAGTGGAAAATAAGAGGTTGAGAGCTCAAGTGAGAGTGATTTAAAAAGTGTTCTTTTTGTGTAGACCATGTTATTTTCCTTGGCTTTGTTGTAAGTTCAAGTGGAGTTAAGGTGGGTGATAAAAAGGTAGAGGCTATTAGAAGTTGCCCAACTCCTACGTTCATTAGTGATGTTAGAAGCTTCCATGGGTTGGCAAGTTTTTATACGAGATTTGTGAAGGGTTTTAGTTCTTTAGCCGCTCCTCTAACCAAGATCATTAATAAGGATAAGTCTTTCATTTGGGGTAGACAACAAGAGGAAGCCTTTAGAATCTTGAAAGAGAAACTTAGTTCCACTCCATTACTTCAACTTCTCAACTTTGAGAAGATGTTTGAAATTGAGTGTGATGCTAGTGGAGTAGGCATTGGTGCGGTTTTAATGCAAGAAGGGAAACCCATAGCTTACTTTAGTGTGAAATTAAGAAGAGCTCCATTGCAATATTCTACCTATGGCAAGGTACTCTATGCCTTAGTGAGAGCTTTAGCAAATTAGCAACATTATTTGTGGCATAAGGAGTTTGTGATTAGAACCGATCATGAGGCTTTGAAGCATATTAGGGTCCAAAATAAGCTTAATAAGAGGCATGTCAAGTGGAAAGAGTTCATTGAGTCTTTTCCATATATGATTAATTACAAGCAAGGTAAAGAGAATATTATGGTGGATGCTTTATCTAGAAGATATGCATTGATGAATACCTTGACGTCTAGGTTGATGGGTTTTGAGAGTTTTAAGGAGTTATATTCTATTGAAGATTCTTTTGGAAAAGTCTTTGGAGAGTGTCAAGTGAGCTTGAATAGGAGTGTGCAAGTTGTTAAAGAGGAAAATAAAGTTAGAACTCCTAGATTTGAATTGAAGGAGGGCTACTTGTTTAGAAATGGAAAACTTTGTGTGCCTATGTCTTCATGGACAGAGTTATTGGTAAAAGAGGCATACAATAGAGGTTTTATGGGTCATTTTGGAGTGTCAAAACCCTTAGCTATTCTTAGTGAACAGTTCTTTTAGCCTAAAATGATAAGAGATGTGGAAAAAAATTGTGCTAGGTGTTTGGATCGTAAGTATGCTAAATCTTGTACCCAACACCATGGTTTGTATACCCCTTTACCTATTCCTAGCAGTCCTTGGCTAGATATTTCCATGGATTTTGTTGTTGGCCTCCCTAGGACTAGGAATAGTAAGGATAGCATCTTTGTTGTTGTGGATAGTTTTTCAAAAATGGCTCATTTTATTGCTTGTCATAAAAGTGATGATGCATCTCATGTTGCTACTTTATTGGTTCATAATGTGATGAAATTGCACGGTGTTTCCCAAACAATTGTTAGTGATAGAGATTCAAAATTTCTTAGTCATTTTTTTAGGTGTTTGTGAGGAAATTTGGGAACCAAATTGCTATTTTTTACTTCTTGTCATCCTCAAATGGATGTTCAAACCGAGATTGTTAACAGAAATTTAGGTAACATGATTAGAGCTATGGTTAAAGGAAAGTTAACTTCTTGGGATGATCAATTGCCATTGATTGAGTTTGCATATAGTAGAACTATTCATAGATCTATTGGTATAACCCCTTTTGAGTGTGTTTATGGTTTTAATCCCTTGACTCCATTAGATTTAAATCCTTTGCCCAAAGATGTTATTGTGAGTGTAGATGCAAAAGCTAAGGAAAAAGCTATGAAGAGCATCCATGAGAAAGTAAGAATGCGAATTGAGAAGGCCAACAAATATACAACCAAAAGAACCTACAAAGGATGAAAACAAGTTACCTTTGTACACGGTGATTGGGTATGGATTCACTTTAGAAAAGAGAGTTTTCCAAACAAAAGGAAAAACAAGCTTATGCCAAGAGGATATGGTCCTTTTCAAGTGCTTGAGAAGATAGGAGATAATGCTTACAAAGTGGACTTACCAAGTGTGTATTTGATCCATAATGTTTTTAATGCTGGTGATTTATCTCTTTTTGATGTAGGATTGGCGAATTCGGGGATGAATTCTTTTGTAGAAGGGGAGAGTGATGTACATCAAAATTATGCTAATTAAAGAAGGTTTTTCACAAGAAGTCAAGCTAAGAACCTTCAAGCATTTCAAGCTTTATGGATGAATATGGAATCTTTGGAAGGTTTCAATATGGATGACTTGAAGATATTTAACATTCTAAGCGTCTACCTTTAAATTATCTTGTAATTTAAATGAAGGATAATTTGGTCTTTCTTTATTTCTTTTAGCCCTTATTATAAATAATTAGCGATTAGGGTTGAACTACTAGTTTTTGGAATGTTGAATATTTGCGCCTCCTTTGAGAGCTTGAAATCCCTTTATTGATTTTCAATAATTATCCTAGGATTTGTAAGTAAGATTACTACCTTTTTGAGGATTCTAATAGATTAGGTGCTTTTAGTTCCCAATTAAGGGGTGTTTTGGTTAGTTTCACCATTACATCTTTTGATTGTTTGAATCTAATTGTGTCTATCTTTCTTTATTTTGTATCTTTAATTCCTATCTTGCTTCGATTTTCTTGTTTCACATCAACCGCTCCAGGCTCGAAAGGCTCAATTAGCACACAACAACAGAAGGAATAGTTATCACTCATATCTATGCAACCATCCCATACCAGCTAATAGACATAGGCACATACTGGTGATAGGTGATGTGCATGCAAGAATGAATGCAAGGTACACAATCAATATCGCAACCATCCTCCAGACTCAAACTGGGTATATATATCATCAACACAGTATCTTCTGCCCTTGCCACTATCAGTATCATATCACAGTACCCTCCGTCCTTGGCGGATATCAATATCATCATAACAGTATCCTTCGTCCTTGCCGGGTATCAATATCATCACCACAGTACCCTCTGGCCTTGCCGGGTATCAATATCATCACAATAGTATCCTCCGGGCTTGTCAAATATCAATATCATCATAACAACATTCTCTGGCCTTTTCGGGTATCAATTTCATCATAACCATCAAGACATGTGTATAGATAGATATAATAGGTGCACAGACTTAAGTTGTAGCTAAAAGACTGTAAATTCGTAAGTCTGTTTTTAGGAATTATCTTTGGTACTAAATCATTATAAATATATAGAAAGGTTGGAATATCTCACGATTGGAGTAAATAATAGTGTCAAGTTATGGACCGAAATCTATCTCGATCTAATCTTTAAAGAATATTTTTAACCTCTTTAATATGTATAAATATCCATTTGGTAAGCAATTATTATAGTAAAGAAATCCATTGTTACGATGAAAATGGGTTTTAACCCTTAACTAGGAACAAGTGTTAAGGTCGTATTTCATCTAGGATCAAATCAATACCAATATAATAATCATGAATGTACCAAATTTATGCATGCCATCACCAGTATTCAGTAAATAAAATCATACGCCACAAAAGCAAATATGTATCTATATTCTACAACCATATCCTTTATAAGGGTAAATACTTTCTAAATATTCAACCAATATCATAACACGACCCTCGGTCCAATAATATAACATTGTACTCACGACCCTAGGCCCAATAATAAAATACAAGCCCTACAAGGGCTAAAGTAAAGTGCGAGCCCTACAAGGGCTAAAGTAAATGACAAGCCCCCACAAGGGCGAAAGTAAATGGCAAGCCCCACGAGACAGAAAGTAAATGACAAGCTCCATAAGGGATAAAGTAAATGACAAGCCCCACAAAGGCTAAGGTAAATGACAAGCCCCACGAGGGCTAAACTAAATGAGAAGCGAGGAAGTGCATACCTTTAACCTATCATTCGTCGTCAAGGACAATTTATCCATAGATATATGAATGCATATAAGATGAATATTACAATGCATTATCAGATTTAACATGGTTAGTAGCATAGCTTCTCATGTAGTCAGTAAATATGCCTTCTAGAGCTCTTACCATCATGACTCACAATATTAGCAACGAGAGGGCTTTCTAGCCTAATCACTTATTTGGTTACTAGGCAAAATCTAACATTGGTAATATCATAGTCCAAAGCTTGAAATAGTAGTCTAGTCAATAATTTAAATGAAATATAGTAATGGACTTAATTAATAGCATAATTCATAGATACACATAGCATTAATGATAATGTAGTCAATGATGGTATACATCACCTCAAATACTATCACCATAACTCATTTACTACGGTTATCCAATAACCTTTCAAGGACATTCTCTAAGCATTTAATAAGCATCTAAGGTATTCAACGGAACTATATGAATCCAAGCTTAAGGTGGGTCAAGATCCCACTTCTAATCCTCAATTTCCTTAATTAGGTAAACTATGTCCCAAAATAGGGTAAGGTATCTAGTTCAACTTCTAGATGTCAAGAAAGCCATAATCAATCCAAAGATATAAACTTCGCCTAGAAACATGGGCATTTAAGCCAGCACTATCCAAATTGTGGTTTCAAGATCACTAGAATAGACAAACTAAGGTTAATCCTACTAACCATGATTCCAACACATAAACCACATCGTAAACCTGGCATACTATCATATCCATGCTACAAATTAGCTTAACTTAGAAAACAGGCAATAGGGTTCTAAAATGGACATAAACATTCCACCTTATGGATCCAAAACCATCATCTGATTCTCCAAATATCAATAATCAATAATAAGTTATTTTATTCATAATGAAGCCTAACATTCATATTCACATGCCATATATAACACACATCATCTTCAAAGAAGAGTAGGTAGAAGCCTACCTTAAAACCAAACCACAAAACCTTACATTATTCACCACATGCTCGTCTTCACTTCACAATCCCTAAAATGTCATCATTCTATCAAAAACATAATCTAATCATCAATACGAGTCTAACGATACCTATATTGCACTATTATGCTCCGGGTCCAAAAACGACACCAAAAACCTCAAGTAAGTTCCACTTACGAAAAAAATATTTTTCAAGCCAACCCAACACTCACACATCATCAAGGAATAATAACCCTCAAGAAAAGGGTGCAAACATATCTAATTTTGGGCTAAATCAAGCCTTAAGAGAATTTGGGGTTTTGGGTCAAGAACTAAGAAATTCATTAATAAAGCAATGAAATCTTACCTTAATTCGGATAATAATCGTGATAATAGACAAGCTCCTAAGTTATCCACACAACTCAATTTTGAGTTATCATACCCATTTAGGGTTTTAGCCTTTCAAAGATGAAGGAAAAATGCCCACGGCGAAGAGATGCGGTATCCCCCTGACATTGGAGTCAAAAACTTATTTTTGACCCTAGGAACTCATTCGGAACCCAAATAACATGATCCAATAGTGAAATATTAGTGTAAACTACATTTCAAGTCCATTGGAATAAGAAAAACTTTCATTCGAGATCATTTTGGCAAAAAGTGGGCCCCGCTCCTATAGTTCCGTTTTTCATAAAATCCGCTCAATAATCCAAAATAAGTCCGGGAGCCTTGGGACCTGAACCAAGGGTACCCCTAGCCTAAAATCGACATTCTAGATATGATGAAGAAGTTGAATTTCCATCCTAGGTCGTTTTGACCCAATGTGGGTTCCAGACCCATATTTTTTATTTTTTCACTTTCCGGCCATTAGGTCAAAATGAGCTCGGATGCATTGAGACCCTAATCAAAGGTCTACATAGCCTAAAATCTATATTTTGGATTTTATGGCGCAGAAAAAAGTTGCATTCGAGATCGTTTCACTAAAGTTTTCTCCCGGTGACCGTTTAGAACCAATGAAGACTTCAAAACAAGGAATTGGTTCTAAAAACCAAACGAACTGTTCGATAACCGAATTGTCAATCCCAATAAGTCATAAATGACTTGTGGCAACTGTGGAGAAGCCCTAACAGCTAAGCTAAGCGAAAATATGAAAAATGATTAGAAGATTCATTACAGTTACTCTCTCAAATAACTTTTAGATAAAACGATCACACACTTCAACATGATATCAAATCAGATAAAAGTCCGTCCTGATTTCAAGTCTCCCATATCCTCCAGTGATTATCAAAAATAACTTCCATATGCTTGGCTCATCAAGAGAAAAAAAGTTTGCATGTGAAGGGGCCACCCTAAACGATTTATAAGGTTTTAAATGAGCGCACGAAAGTAAGTTAATGAAACAAAGCTGATCATTTCTCTTTTTAATTTTAAAGTTCCCTCATTGGAAATATATATCACATGCAATATAAGATAAAACAAAAAGAAAATTAAAATTAGTTAAGAATTTCTCCGCTAATCCATTGCTAAATTGCTCATAGCTATCTAACAAAATGTTATGATAATCAATGACTGATCCATCGCTAAATAAAATCATCAATAGATTTTTCTTTCTACTTATCGTGTTTTTCTGTCGCTAATTTCTATTTTTTAACTAGTGTTAAAGTATCATGCAACCTCTTTCTTTAATTATTGTATCTTCGAAAAACAACAACCAATAACATACTCAGTGAAATTTCACAAGAATGAAGAGTTTAAAGTATATGCAGACTTTATCAATACCTCGAGGTTAGAAGTTAGAAAAACAACTCAAAATATAAAGAGAACTTACCTCAAGTCAAATGTGTTGTTTGCTTCAGAGTCAACAATCAAATCAATTTGTTGAGCAATAATAGTATCCATACCAAGGTTTGACTCATGAACACTTCCAACTATAGGAACCAATTTACTTCTGATGAATGACTCATAAGATTCTCCATGCATCTCTTTCAGGCATTTGAATAATTTTAAATCTATTATTTGATGAAAAATGCATGCATGCAGGATTACTTAATTAATTTGGAACTTAAATTTATTTAAAGTGAAAAGTATAAATGGTAGGAAAAAAAAATGATTCATAAATCAACATACTTCACGTGTTAATCTGTCAAATGCAAGCTTCATTATCCTTTGTTCTCATAAGAAGATAAATCTTGTTTATCTTTGATGTTGTTATTAGCATATTTTCAATCAGAACTGTCAAAAATTATTTTATTTGAAACAAAATATAGAATACAATTAAGTAAATAAAAATGTGTTCGTTCGAACTCTTTGATTTTTATTCAATATCTAAATATCCTTTTATAAAAATTTAAGAAAATAAATAACACAATGTGAATATATACCTATTGCCACATATCTCACATACCACACTAAGGTGACTTCTATGATACAAATATCATTTGAAATAAATATTCTGTTTATTTATCAAACACATCAGAAAATAATTAAGTAATTTCAAAATCACTTACAGGATTTATTTTTAAAAAAAAAACTTTCATACCAACACACCCTTGATGTGTAAACATTTTGCAAATTTTGATTAATGAAAACAAGTTTCACTGACCTTCCATATTAATTGTGTCATTTCTACTCTCCACAATCCACATCTCATCTTCACACCACCCATATAGCCCTCATCCCTCACGTTTTATAAATTTGTCTAGTTTATGCCCAAATATTTTAAGATAATTTTTTTATTTACGTACAAAACACAAAAAAAATAAGAAAGAAATTCACTTATTTTTCTAAAAAATATTTTCTTTCGTACAAAACACACCCTTAATATGTAAGACTTTTGCAAATGTTGATTAAGTTGCCGTTTGCAAGATTTCTTGTAGTAACAATGACAAGAATTGTGTCTTCAAAAAACTCAACAATCCCTATTCCATTATTAGCTAAAACATCTCTATGATCACCCAATACTTTAATAGAAGACGAAGATAGGTCATGATCAATTCCTAAAGTTAAGTGACTAGTTTTATTTGATCTAATTATCTCATTCTTTGGGTATGAATAAAATTTGCTAGAGAAATGACCATATTTAGAGAACAACTTAGTTGTTGGTACCATAATATTACTATTAAGGGGAAAGAAAAATTGAAATTGAAGCATTGCCATTTGGAAACTAATTAGTCCAAATAGCTATGCATGGGAAATTTTATTGTAGAAATTGAAATTTTGGGGACTCTATAATAAGAATTCAAATTTTATTAGAGTTGTTAGAGGCTAATTTATCCTAAACCTAGCTTGGTGCCTACTCTATCCTAAATCTGAAATCATGCCTATTTAAAGGAGCAAATATTCTCTTAAAGAGGCATCCTGAATATTCTATAAATTAATGAGATATTCATAAATCTCGAATATCTCTAGATAATTCCATAAACTCATGAAATATCACAAAGGAATCTAAACACTCTCCTCTTGATAATCAAATACATCAAGAAAATCCACAAATCCTCCTTTAATGGAGATCAAACCCAAATATTCCTAAGTTTGAGGAATATACCACTAACGGCCCTCAAATTACGGAGAAAATCAATATCAAATCCAAATATTTCTATGTTCTAGAAATATGCTACTTGCGGCCCTCAAATTACGGAGAACGTCAAGAGAGAAGAATCAAGGAAAGAATATATTTGTACTCACAACATTTATCAATAGAAAAATTATGTTTCTTCATAATGTTATTTGTGATTATAATTTATTTCTATCATTGTAAAATTTGTTGAAAACACTTATTACTGAACGTACATTATTTATAGAGGGAATAAACTAGTGTTGCCTGTGATTATTATAATTAGTTAGGCAGGATATTTAAAATTGAAAATTAATTCAAGTTATTTAATGTGCTTACTCCTGAATAAAATATGAGATAATTAGCTATGTTTGTGATGGTTTGGACATGTGATGAAGAGGGACGCGGATGTCCCAGTGCATAGGTGTGAGAGAATAGCGTTGGATGGCTTCAGGAGGAGTAGAGGTAGGCCGAAGAAATACTGGAGGGAGGTGATCAGACATGACATGGAGCAGCTGCAGCTTACTGAGGACATGAACCTAGATATGGAGGTGTGAGGTCGCGGATAAGGGTAGAAGGCTAGCGGGAGGGTGTGGGTTGTAGCAAGCCACCAGGAGAGATCTTGTGTAGCCGGGTTAGTAACCTTAGGTCTGTGTCTATAGGTGTCTATGGCGGCGAGTATGTGTTACTTATACGTGGGTGTCCCTTTCATATTTTCTCAGTTGCTATCTGCTTATTTCGTGTTGTCGTATCTGTCGTATTTTCATATTGCTCTGATTTACTTTTTATTATTCCTTACGCTTTTTCTGTTATGTAATCCATTTCCTTGTCGCCTATTATTTATCTTGAACCGGGGGTCTATCGAAAATAACCTCTCTACTTCTTTGGAGGTAGCGGTATGGATTGCATACATGTTACCCTCCCCAGATCCCACTTTATGGAAACCCACTGGATTTGTTGTTGTTGTAGCTACATTTGTGGCAGTGATATGTGAGCTAGTCAGGCTATATACAAGAGAAAATTAAATCAAGTTATTTAATGTCCTTACTTCTTGAATAAAATATGAGATTTGGGGTGAGTAAGTTATTTAATGCCCTTACTTCTTGAATAAAATATGAGATTAGAGATGAGTTTGGTAAGAACGAAAATGTTTTCTAGAAAAATAAGTATGTTTCGTACTTATTTTATTTTATTGTATATTCTGTGTATAAGTTTTTTAATGTATTTTAAAAGTATTTATATATCGGTTATGTTTGGTATGAAGGGAAAATATTTTTTAAAAAATATTTTCTATGTTTAATTAGTCAAAAATTATAGAAAATATTCTTTTTAGAAAAATAAGTTCCTTACAAAATGAGAAAAATGACTTTTCGGTAAAAATAACGAAAATAAATTCAACAAATCACATTCCACAATTTTGATTGTCTCCTCTTTAGCCTCCAACACATCTCATGTTCACTTCCACACCCCTATAGTCCCATTCCCATCTCCTATAATTTTTGTCTAGCTAGATTATATATAATAATAATAATAATATAATATTTATTATTTACATATCGAACACAAGAAAATAAAATTTTCACTTATTTTTTCTTTGAACTAATTAAACAAATTTACTTATTTTTTGTGTTATGTGCATTAGCAAAAAAATAATTATCCACAAGTAATTGTATATAATATAGACAAGAGGCGAGGTGGCAGGTAGAGGTGTAAGAATGCAGATGAGATGTGTTAAAAGATAAGAAGGTTAGAATTAACACGGATTGATACTTATGTGTGTTATTTTTATTTTCAGCAGAAATTTTTTTTTTTCATGAGACTTAATTTTTGAGAAAAAATATTTTTTAAAATTTTAACCAACCAAATAAATATTGTAAAAAACTCACCTTGGATTTTCCAACTTTGTGAGAGATCTACACCTACCAACTAGTGGAGCTTCAACACTAAAACATCTAGAATTTTTTTTTTTGGTAAATAGACATTAAGAATCGTCATAGCTTTAATTGATCAGATTCTTCAAGAAACTCAAATACTTTAAAAGAGATTATAAAATATTAAGTCAATTAATAAGAACCAAAAAGTTATCATCTCAAATGATACATATCGCATAAATTCTTCAAATATTATAAAAAAAATAAAATGTAGTCAAATTTTTTTGATAATTAAATATTTATAAAAGATCTACATAATCTTTCTTTCAGAGAGATCAAATAAATTAAAAAAAAAATCATATCATTCTACTCAAGAAACACGCTACACGACCTCGAATAATGGAGATATCAACAAAGAAAACTCAAGGGAACAAATAAAATTATATCCACATTATTAATATATAATATAATATAATATAATATAATATAATATATTATAATATAATATAATATAATATAATATAACATAATATATTGTTCATGCTTCAAATTCGTAAAAATCAAATAAAAATCATGCCTTTGTAAAGAAAATTACTTTTGGGCACAAGAACGAAAGAGAGTTCTTGTTGAAAAACTCCACATACCTTAAATG
>NC_061119.1:12668951-12678870 GCF_002878395.1 Capsicum annuum | reverse complement strand
AAAAATCAAATAAAAATCATATCTTTGTAAAGAAAATTACTTTTGGGCACAAGAACGAAAGAGAGTTCTTGTTGAAAAACTCCACATACCTTAAATGATGAACTTTAGATCGATACTTATTTTTGAGATATTAATCGTGCCTTTGAATGATGGTTCTTGGAGTTCTTGAACTAGGAACTTGGAATCTTGAATAAATTTGCAGAATTAATGGTGAACTTTGGAGGTTCTTGAAGTTGGATGTAGGAGCTTAGGATTTTCTTTTTTAGGGAATTTAATGAAATATAACATATAATACTTCTAATAAGCTTTAATATAGGGTTTGGATGGATTTTGGGTGAGGGGTAATGACCAAAACGCCCCTAAAAAATCAAATAATCCTCGAATCTGTCCTTTGGTGGACTGTTTTGATAGTCTGAAGTAGATTAACCATAGCGCTTTACTCCGATATCCAAATTGGATGAAACCAATTTCATTAAAAAGAAGAATCTCATATCTTTCCGTTGATATATAGTATCTCACCCAGATCATTGTGTACGAGGATTTATGATCATTTGAAGTTGACCCAAAAATTCACTTTTGATAGAATGAAGTAGATCGACCATAACTTTTTGCTTCGATAGACAAATTGGGTGAAACCAATTTCATTGGAAAGAGGACTCATAGAGCTTTCTGTTGATATATAGTAGATCACCCAGATTATTATGTACAAGGAGTTATAATCATTTAAAGTTGGAACAAAAATAAGCCAAGCCTCAGTACTTTTTTCCTGCACGTTTTACTGTTCACTACTATTCACGGTTTGATCGAAATGTTCATAACTCGTCGCTCGGGTGTCCGTTTTGGATGATCCACATATCGTTGGAAATCTTATTCGATACTCTATGCAATGGAGGGTCATAATCTAAGACATTCCACATGGAAAATTTATATTTCATTCTAGAAGATAGAACCCAACACGTTTACGTACAAAATTTCAACGAAAAATTTCTTGGGGTATTACATTGCATGAGGAGTTGGGCACAAGGTTAGACCTTAGTACAACTTTTCACCCTCAAACTGATGGGCAGTCTGAGCAAACAATTCAGGTGTTGAAGGATATGCTCCATGCATGTGTGTTGGACTTTGGAGGTCATTGGGCTCAGTTTCTACCTTTGGCCGAGTTTGCATATAATAATAGTTTTCATTCGAGTATCGATATGGCACATTTTGAGGCGTTGTATGGGAGAAGGTATAGATTTTCCATTGGGTAGTTTGATGCATTTGAGGTGAAACCATGGGGTACTGATCTGTTGAGGGACTCGTTAGAGAAGGTCAGGTTCATTCAGGAGAAACTTATGACGGCTCAAAGCAAACAAAAAGAGTATTCAGATCGAAAAGTTAGAGATATGCACTTTATGGAGGGTGAGCAAGTATTGCTCAAGGTGTCACCTATGAAGGGTGTCATGCACTTTGGGAAGTGAGGTAAGCTCAGTCCTAGATATATTAGACCATTTGAGATTCTTCAGCGTATGGGGCCGGTAGCTTATAGATTGTCTTTGCCTCCGAGTTTGTTGGGTGTCCACCCTGTGTTTCATGTGTCAATGTTAAAGAAGCTTCATGGTGATGGTAACTACATAATTCGCTGGAATTCAGTCTTGCTAGATGAAAACCTCTCTTATGAAGAGGAACCTGTGGCTATTCTTGATAGAGTTGTCCGTAAGTTTAGGACTAAGGAGATTGCGTCCGTAAAGGTCCAATGGAAGAATCGTCCTACTGAGGAGGCCACTTGGAAACTAAAGCAGACATGCGTAGCAAGTATTCACATCTTTTTATTGATTCAGGTAACTTCTTGTTTTCCCTTCTTGACTTGTGTTTGTCGTTTGGGGATGAACGATTGTTTAATTAGTATCTGATGTAACGACCCTCCCGATCGTTTGTGAGATATGCTCACATTCTCTATTTTAGGATCTCCGTATTATATATGCGTGGATTATGACTCACGGGATGAGTGTATCAATTTTTGAGGTGTTCGGAAGTTATTGACTCACTAGTTGAAATATTAAGTTTTAATTAAAATTAAACCCAATCATGGTCAATCAAACATGGTCAATCTTTGATTGAGGCAACCTCATGTTAGTGTCGTAGTATTTTTAATAGGTTCAGAATGTACATTTTTGGTCTATTTCCTCGAGGTTCTAAATAAATTTTGAGAAACTTTTTGAAATTTTGGATAATTTAGACAATATTTTAGTTGGTGGTTATTGGGCCAAATTGATATTTCTTAATTCTTGAGACTTATGTATAAACATGGTTTTAAGTGGAGAGGGTTTATTATATTTATACATCAATAATAACATCAGTCGGTTAAACAAGAAAGGGACACCAAAAAAAAAAAAAAGCAGTTACCCTTTTTCCTCTTCATCACATCGGAGAGTCTCCACTACAGGTTAGCAGTAACAATTGTTAACGTTATTAATATTGTTAATATGTAATTGGAGAACAAAGTTTGAATAAGGTTAGAATAGAGATAATGGCACACAAATTCGTGTACATGCTCTTGTTGGTTTTAAAAATTGAATTCGGTTATGGATTGAATCTCCAACAATTGATATAGTTAATTAATAGATAATGATTGTTTAGTTGGTGTGTAAGTGACACAGCAGAAGTGATTTGGCGTTAAAATTAGTACAATTGGGTTAGTACTAATTGGTAGGGAAATTATTGGTTAGTAATGGATTAAATCCAATCCTTAATAAGGACAAACGAAAAGGTTGATAGTGGGAAACTATTGGCAGTGAAGTCATTCCTCAATAAGGACAAAACAAATGGTTTGTTATGGAAAATACTTGGCAGTAACGATGGCAGGTCTCTTTGGCAGCCACTGTTTCGGTGATTCACGTTAATTTTGAAGTAAATCCTAATTAAATAAAAATAATAATAATTATAAAATTAGGCTTTTCATTAGATTCATATTCTTATTGGTATTATGTATTTGAAAAGATTTTGGTCATTCAAAAGTGTTACGGAAGGGCAAGAACCTTACAAATTAACTTACCTTTTGATTCTTCGGTCGAGGTAGGTTACGGTTTAATTGGAGTTTAGACTCGACTTAATTGTATGTATGCTCCTAAATTGGATACTTGTGGATTGGTATTCGTACATGTTTGAAATTGTTGAAGTTTGGATGGTTGATTCATGCATAAACGTTTATTGAAAATTGACTTGATAGAATTGTCTTATGACTTTAAGTGTACTTGCACACTTGGTACATGGCGTTGTATGATGTGAGGTTGCATAAAATGATATTGATGATACTTGTTTACATTTATGTTGGATCGGGTACCACGCTGGTGCGTTTATATTTATGTTGGATCGGGTACCATGCCGGTACGTTTATATTTATGTTGGATCGGGTACCACGCTTGTACGAGGATATTTATGTTAGATCGGGTACCACGCCGGTACGTTTACATTTATGTTGGATCGGGTACCACGCCAGTGCGGTACATGAACATAGACTGTTCCCTGCAGGTCATCACTATTTGGGCAAAAATAAGTCCCATAGCATGTGTGTACATACTTGTGTTGATTCCGTGGATGTTTACTGTATGATTGATACTCTTGATCGTTATATGGTTTGTTTGTGAGCATTTTTGACCTATTATTGCTGTATTGTTGGTCCAATGAGAATTTGTTATTTGATGATGCCTGTTTACTTGTTTTTCTAATTATGTGGTTTACATCCTATTAAGTTGGGTTGGCTTATGATGCCTATCAGTACATAGTGGTTTGTATTGATACTAACCTGTTCTCTTTTTTTGTTGAGTGCAGAAAGTGTTCCAGAGGCTCAGACACGACCTCATCTTTAGAGTTGATAGCAGATCTTAATCCGAAGGGTGAACACTCTGTCTTCAAGCTGCCACGGGCCATCTTAGTTGTTATTGTCCATCTTTCGGGCAATGAAACACTCCTAATTTACTTTATTTGGGAATCTCTTAAGACATGATTTTGTTAGTAGTTCTTGTACGATGACTTTCGGATCTTGGGTATTTAAATAAGTATTTATTTGATTTCCATATTAATAACGATTAATCCTGAACTATTATTATTATGTTGACTTTTATGATATCAACATCTTAATATTGATTAAGTGATTGGGTAAAGGTTCGGTTTAGATGGTTCTCCCACAGGAAGATTAGAGTGGGTGTCACTCATGGCCCTCCGGGTCGTGACATTTTTAGTAATATTTATTTAATATTCAGCATAATTAACTTACTAGTAAGTAATTATATTATTGTTATAGTATATCAAGATTATTATATTTCTAATGTTATTATTATCATCATCATTACTATTAACAGTTAAATAATATTGTTATTGATGTTTTACCACTGTTTACCAATAGACATTACCATTATTTAATACTATAGTACCCACATATACATTATTTTTAAGGGAAAATTTTGTTGGTGTTGTAAAGTTGGATGTCATGTGTCCTCTTGGAAGGACATGTGACATACATTGTGATAGATAAAAGGGCCTAGTCATACTACACCTCTTCCATT
Source organism: Capsicum annuum (assembly GCF_002878395.1). Taxonomy (NCBI): domain Eukaryota; kingdom Viridiplantae; phylum Streptophyta; class Magnoliopsida; order Solanales; family Solanaceae; genus Capsicum; species Capsicum annuum. Next base: position 12,674,326 of record NC_061119.1, on the reverse strand, counting down.
ATTTAATGTCTTTAATTCTTGTCTTTGGCTATATATATATATGGCCATAATCAATGAATAAAAAATATAGGATTTGCACTTTCCTTTCACATTCTAGTCCTTGTTATTTTAATATATAATTTTATATTGTGTTATCATTACAAGCCTTTGCAAAAAAATTTCAACGATATTTAAAGGTTAGTATTTAATTTTCTTAAATAATGTCTAATATTTTCAAACGTGAATTTAGTGCCCTAGAAATATTGGACAAAACTTATATGTCCTCAGCACTGGATGCTGAAATACATTTGAATGCGGTGGGTTTGGCAGACACCATCAAAAACGATAATAAGGTATCAAATCAAGATAAGGCCAAGGCCATGATATTTCTTCGTCATCATCTTGACGAAGGTTTAAAAATGGAATACCTTACGATTAAGGATTCCCTTATGTTGCAAAACAATTTAAAAGAAATATACGACCACTTGAAGATGCCTATCCATCCACAAGTTTGTTATGAATGGACCCATTTGAGGTTGCAAGATTTTAAAAATATAACTGATTATAATTCTGCGATGTTTAGAATTAAATTGCAATTTAATTTATGCAGGAAAGATATCACAGATCATGACATATTAGAAAAAACATTCTCTATTGTTCCTGCCACGAGTATGCTCTTGCAGCAGCAGTACCGAGAAATGGAATTTAAAAAATATTCTAAATTGATTTCTCATCTTCTTATTGATAAACAACATAATGATCTTTTCATGAGAAACCTACTGGTACTACTCCATGAAGTGAATGCTGCAAATTTTTATCCAACCAAACGTGAAAGAAGTCCTGACCCCAGTCTTAGTCGTAGTCGCGGTCGTGGTCGTGATCATGGTCGTGATCGTGGTCGAGGTCGTGATTGTGGAAGGTATTTTAATCAGGGTGATCTCCTTGTAATAAATAATAACCCTCAGCACCAGCATTGTAAAAAGAAGGGTGAAGCTCCTGAAGCAGCGTCAAGGACAAAATCTGAAAGTAAATGTTATCGATGTGGAGGAAAGGGGCACTGGTTGCGTACCTATCGTAGCCTAAGCATCTGGTGAAACTCTATCAGGTGTCCCTCAAGAAAATATATAACAATGTTTAAGCAAACTTCCTCTTTGAAGATAATGTTGAGCCCATGGACTTGGAAGTTTCAGATTTTTTTGTAGTTCCTGAAGAACATGTTAATCACCCTGTCGGTGATAATTATGAAATTGACTGATTATTTTACCTTTCTGTTCAAGTTGTATTAGTTTACATTTATGTTAATAATATCTCACTAGTCCTGTAAATAACTAAAGTTTGTGTAAATACGTTATGTGCTAGTAATGTTGTAATATTTACTTTATTTATATTTTCTTCTAGAAGAAAATATGGATACTCCTTAAGTCTCATTCGGATCAATAATCGATCATGACGATATTTGTGTAATTAGTGGAATAATGCACGCAATATTTAAAGATGAAAAATACCTTTTCACTTACTTAGAAGAAAAATGTTACAACAATTTCTGGTAATTTAAAATTGATTAAAGGCTCCGGAAAAGCTACTAGATTTCTTCTTAAGAGGACAAAATTAGTTATAGAAGATGCATTGTTCTCTTATAAATCCCCAAGAAACTTATTGAGTTTTAAAGATATCCATCAAAATGGATATCATATTGAGACAATAAATGAAATGAATGCCGAATATCTTAGTATTACCAAGAATGTCTCAGGTCAAAAATAAGTGTTGGAGAAATTACTAACTTTGTCTTCCGGCTTATACTATGTCGAAATTAGTATAATTAAAGCACACTCTATCGTAAATCAGAAGTTTACTGATCCAAATACTTTTGTTCTTTGGCATGATCGAATAGGTCATCCTGGCTCAATAATGATGAGACCAATCATTGAAAATTTAAAAGAGCATCCACTAAAGAACCTGAAGATTCTTACAAGTGATGAATTTTCATGTGTTGCTCGTTATCAAGGCAAACTGATAACTAAACCATCGCCACTGAAAGTTGGCGTCAAATCTCCTCTGGGTGCGGATAACTTGGGTAATAAATAGATCTATTATAGTTCTAATGGATCTATTTTTATTTGTGCGTGGATATTTCTTAACTTCTCTAGATATTTTTATTTTTAGTGTATTTATTTTAATTTTATTAATGTTCATATCTTGGGGGTGATTAGATGGTATTTGATTAAATGCTTTACTGTAATATTTTTTAATTTTTTCTCTTAGTCTTTTTAATTCTTGTATATTATTTTGGAGGTATTCTAAATATTTTATATCTTTTGTTCTAAAATATTCAATTAAATTCTCTTTCATAAGTATTTTTGTCAATCTTATTTCTTCCATATCTTGTCTCCAATATTTTAAATACTCATAGTCTATCATTTTATCCTAAAGTAGTTGTGATACTGTAAATTTCTTTGTAATAATTTATTCTAATTGTACTATATCTGATATTAAATTCTAGGTTATCTATTTCATTAATTATCCTGTCTTTTTCGTCTATGAATAATTCTATGTCTAAATCATATTCTAAACTGTCTTTTAATTCTAGTTGTTTTATGGTTTTATTTATCCAAATTAATCTTTCTTTTAATTGTTCTCTTCCTTTTCTAAACTGGTTTCTATAATTAATTTCTTCGTATAGCCAACTTTGTTTTTCTCTAACTCTTTGAATATATTCTAGCATTCTTAATCTGTATAATATCCATCTGAATAATTATCTAGATAGTAATAGTGATTGTCATCACTTAAGTATATTTCTCCTAACTCGTCTTCTATCAGGTTTATATCTAACTCTTCATCTTCAATGTTAAATATTTTTTTCCATATTATTTTCTTTACGTCTATAATTTCTATATCTCTAAGTATGTATAAAACTAGTACTTCAAAATTATCTGTCATTTAGGTGGGTGAATTAAATATTTTTTCATAATATTCTTTAGTTGTTTGTTTTAATCTTATTAATTCCTCTATATTTTCATTAAGGTATTCTATATATTTTATATCTTTGGTTCTCATATATTCTTCTAAATTTGTTTTCATTAATTTTTCTATTAATTGTATATTTTTCATATCCATTTTCCAATATTCTTAATTTATCAAGGTTGATGTGTAGGTTTGGTATGTACGTATTTATAAGAGTAGTTAGGTAGGTGAGGTATGTAATTTATTCTAGTCATAAAATACTTATCAAATATTTTTCCAATATGATTTTTCTTATATCTGCAATTTCTATAACCTTAAGTACATACAAAATAAGTATTTTAAATTTATCTATCATTTCGTCAGATAAATAAGTATTCATTTTTCATATGATGCTTTTTCAAAATATTCCCTTCAATCAAAACACATAACAAAATATGATCATTTTAGATTACTATATACTAGATTATTCTTAAATAACATGTTCTTTGGTCACTATTAACATGGTAATCTGGATATTTTTCCCTTAAACATTGCCTCTACTCTGGCTATTCCCCTATCACAGCTTTCTTGCATCACCGATTTCACCTTTAGGATGGCATAGTTCTTAGGGATTTTTCTCCTTTTCCACTTTGCTAATAAACTTCTTAACATGCTATTTTTTGAATAATTCTACTATAAAGTAACTAACATGAACTTATTTTATCATATCATGATTGTTAGGAATTTATTAATTTAGCTATTCATAATCATAAATAAATATACCTGTTCTGGTAGATTTGATAATTCTGGACTTGGTTCATCCATAGCTTTTGCTTTGAAATATATCTGTTCTTTTTATTAAATATTCAAAAAGTTTTTTGTTTACAAAGGAGGGCTTTTTGCTTCAACACATGAAGATTTGTCTTTATCTTATCGAATGGCTTACATATTTATAGGAGGAAATAAACTATTCCTACTAACTTCACACGTTTTTTACATGTAAACTATACTATTTACTTTTTACAAAAAAGTCTTCCTTTTCAATAGTAGGAAAAGACTAGACTAAACTAGACTAGTATAATAAGACAAAAACTAGGTCTTGTCTTTTCAAAAGAAAAACTCTTAAGACTAAAAAACAAAAAATCAATAATGGCACTTTGGCCAAAAAGTCAAAAACTAAACAATTTACGTAACAAAATTTCAAAACTATATATGTCACTTTCTATCTTTTATTATCTTATTTTTTGTCTTATCCCATTATTACTCCGTTGATTTTTATCTTCTAGCTGGCGTCCTTGTCTTCTTGGTTGATTTTTTATTCTAGCCTGACATTCGGGATAATATTACCTTCTCCATTACATCTTGAATATTGATGGTCTGGATATTTGTGTCCAATTATCTTGCAATATCTTGTTAATAATCCGTCTGAAATAAATACCTTCCTAATTATTCTTGCAGTAGATTATTTCTCTGGGTTAAGTAACGTCATTATCCATTGCCTAACATCTTCCATATCTATTTGTCGTAGTTCTCTTGAATTTGAATAAATCATTTGATAATCTCTTGAATAATAGTTCCATATTGGATTTCCATTGATATAATCATTTGCTAATTCATAAATAATTGTAGCTATTCCAATAAGTCGTTTATTTGCGTAAAAATCAGGTATCTCGATTTTGGGTATCTCTGGCTATTGCACAATATCTTCCGGTATAATCATATCTCTGGTTAATCCTATTTTTACAATTTGTATAACTGGTTTGATCTCGTCGTATAATACCTCTGCTGGTGCAGTATAAAACTTTATATAAAATAGATTTTCTTTGGTTACTCTTTTATAGGTGGTGAATGCTTTATGTAATTCTTCTATAGCTATTAGTTCTTCTCCATCTTGGGTATATATGGTATTTAATAATCCATAGTCGAAACAAGTTTTTATTAAGCTTGGGTTGGTTTTGGGTAGTGCGATTAGCTTTTTGTAACCTTGCAATTTTTGGATTATGTAGTTTGTGTTTGGTTCTTGGATATTTGTAGATCTGGGGTTAAGGTTTAGAAAAGTTTGTACTTTGTAGATATTTTCTATATATCCTCGGGCTATATGGTTATAAGCTTTCTTATCTTGGTTCAAACTATCTCGATATGTAGTAATTTGTGGGGGGTATGTACAAGGGGTCTTTTTGTGCTTTTGGTATAAATAGTTTTTCAAATATCTTATTCATGTTCATGTTCTGGTATCTTTGTCCACTAACTCCTTTGCTTGTACCTGCAATTGTAGATTGATAAACGTTATGGGTTTTATGAAGTGTCCCAACGTCTCCTTTTAGCTTTAGAATTTTAATGTCTTCCGATCGACATAGCTCTGCACACTGCTGAGTTAGATGATTTGTAGCTTCAGACTTCAGTTTAACTTCATTAGTCTTTAGCTTTTCTATTTCATTACTCATATTGTCCACTTT
>NC_061119.1:12664046-12665951 GCF_002878395.1 Capsicum annuum | reverse complement strand
AAATTGAACTCACTTGCTAAATGGAAGGTTTTTAGACCTATAGTTCAAACCCCAGATGGTGTAAAACCAGTCGGCTATAAATGGGTCTTCGTACGTAAAAGAAATGAGAAAAATAAAATTGTAAGATACAAGGCATGCGTTGTTGTACAAGGATTCTCTCAAAGGCCCGATGTCAACTATGAAGAAACATATTCACCTGTTATGGATGCAATAATGTCTCTATACCTCATCGGTCTAGTTGTACATGAAAATCTTGAAATTCATCTATTGGGTGTGGTTACAGGTTATCTTTATGGTTAACTTGATAATGATATTTACATGAGAATCCCAGAAGGATTAAAGATGCCTGAAGAATATAGTTCAATGTCTCAAAAATTATATTCAATCAGATTACAAAGATCGTTGTACAGTCTAAAATAATTAGGGTGTATGTGATATAATCGCCTAAGTGAGTACTTGAAATGTGAAGGATACATAAGTGATTTCATTTGTCCTTGTATTTTCATTAAGAAAATGGCGTCAGGGTTTGTTATACTCGCTATTTATGTGAATGATATAAATCTCATTGAGACTCCAAAAGAGGTCCAAAAGGCAATTGAATATCTAAAGAAAGAATTCGAAATGAAAGATCTTGGAAAGACAAAACTTTGTATTTGCAGATTGAACATTTAGCAGAAGGGATCTTCATTCATCAAATTGTCTATACCGAGAAGGTTTTGAAAAGATTTTACATGGACAAAGCATATCCATTAAGTACTCCAATGGTTGTTCGATCACTCAAAGTGAGTAAAGATCCATTCTGGCCTCTGAAAGAGGGTGAAGAGATTCTTGGTCCTAAAGTACCATATCTCAGTGCTATTGGTGCACTTATGTACCTCGCTAATGCTACAAGGCCGGATATAGCATTTTTTGTTAATTTGCTAGCAAGGTATAGATCTTATCCTACGCGAAGACATTGGAACAACAACAACAACAAACCCAGTATATTCCCACGTAGTGGGGTCTGGGGAGGGTAAAATGTATGCATCCCATACCACTACCCCGAGGATATACAAGTGTATATGTTTTATAAATTAATATATAACTATATATATAATTATGTATTGTAGTATATATATTGTAGTATATACTTTATTTAAAGTAGTACATATATATTGAATGGTATGTAGATATGTGTATATATCTACTATAGACGTATATATTTAACGTATACATATGTATATGTTTTATAAATTAGTATATAACTATATATATAGTGTGTGTATTGTAGTGTATATATATTATAGTATATTTTATTTAAAGTAGTATATATATTGAATGGTACATATATGTGTGTATATATCTTCTAAAGTAGTATGTATTTAACGTATACATGTGTATATGTTTTATAAATTAGTATATAACTATAAATATAGTGTGTGTATATATATTTAGTATATTTTATTTACAGTAGTACATATATATTGAATGGTACGTATATATGTATATATATCTTCTATAGACGTATATATTTAAGGTATACATGTGTATATGTTTTATAAATTAGTATCTAATTATATATATAGTGTGTGTATATATTATAGTATATTTTATTTAAAGTAGTACATATATTGAATGGTACGTATATATGTGTATATATCTTCTAAAGTAGTATGTATTTAACTTATACTATGTTTTATAAATTAGTACATAACTATATATATAGTGTGTGTATATATTGTAGTGTACATATATATTGTAGTATATTTTATTTAAAGTAGTATGTATATATTGAATGGTACGTATATACGTGTATATATCTTCTATACATGTATATATTTAACGTATACATGTGTATATGTTTTATAAATTAGTATTACAATAAAAATAACAAATCCAGTGTATTCCCATATAGTGGGGTTTTGG
>NC_061119.1:12660094-12663946 GCF_002878395.1 Capsicum annuum | reverse complement strand
TCCATACCACTACTTCAGGAGAAGTAGAAAGGTTGTTTCCGATAAACTCCCGGCTCAAGACAAGGAATAATAAACAAATACTTAATAAAGCATGGAACAAGATGTCAAGACATAAATACGCCACCCACAAGGAATAATAAACAAAGAATAGTAAACAAATTCATAATAAAGCATGCAACAAAGAATCCTAGCAAGAATAATACATCTACCAAGTAATGCCCTACCCCAACGACTCAAAATGGCACTAGCCTTCTATCCTAATCTGTATCCTCTAGATCTTCCTATATAGGGTCATGTCCTCAGTGAGCTATAACTGCTTTATGTCCCGCCTGATCACCTCTCTCCAGTATTTCTTCGGCCTACCCCTACCCCATCTAAAACCATCCAAAGCAAGCTTCTCACACCTACGAACTGAGGCATCCGTGCCTCTCCTCATCACTTGCCCGAACCATCTCAATCGGACTTCCCACATCTTGTCCTCTACCAAATCCACTCCAACCTTTTCCCGAATAGTCTCATTTCAAACTCTATCACCCCTATTAAGCCCATACATCCAACGCAACATTCGCAATTCCGCCATCTTTAATTTTTAAATGTGAGAGTTCTTGACTGGCCAATAGTCCTCTCCATACAACATGGTTGGCCGGACGGCCACCCTATAGAATTTACCTTTAATCTTAGGTGGCACCTTCCTATCACACGATACCCCCGAGGCGAGCTTTCACTTCATCCATCCCACCCCAATATAGTGGGAGACATCCTCGTCAATCTCACCATTCCCCTAAATCATGGACCCAAGATACTTGAAACTATCTTTCTTACGTACCTTCTAGGAATCCAATCTTACTACCACCTCATCTTCCTTCCTTACGTCATTAAACTTGCATTCTAAATATTTTGTCTTGCTCCTGCTCAACCTGAACCCTTTAGACTCAAGGGTCTGTCTCCATATCTCTAATTTATCGTTCACACCCCCTCACATCTCATCAATTAAAACTACATCATCTACAAAAAGCATACACCAAGGCACCTCTCCTTGAATACGCCGTGTCAGCACATCTATCACCAAAGCAAACAAAAACAGGCTAAGAGTGGAACCCTGGTACAACCCCGTCAAGATAGGGAAATGCTCTGAGTCTTCTCCCGCTATCCTCACCTAAGTTTTAGCTCCATTATGCATGTCCTTGATTGCTCTAATATACGCCACCGGTACCCCACTCACCTCCAAGTATCTCCAAAGCACCTCCCTAGGGACTTTGTCGTATGCCTTCTCTAAGTCGATAAACACCATGTGTAGATCCTTCTTCCTTTTCCTATACTATTCCACCAGTATCCGCACCAGGTGAATTACCTCCATCGTCGCTCACCCGGGTATAAATCCAAACTAATTTTTTGAGATAGACACTATCCTCTTCAACCTCAACTCGACCACTCTCTCCCAAATCTTCATAGTGTATTACAACTCTGAATGTCACCCTTGTTCTTATAAAGAAGGATCATAGTATTCCATCTCCAAGCCTCGGGCATTTTTGCCGACTTGAAAATGTCGTTAAACAATTCACTCAACCACCTTAAGCCAGCCTCGCCAGAGAACTTTCAAAAATCCACAGGATCTCATCAGGCCCCGTCGCCCTACCCCTACGCATCCTGTGAACAGCCTCTCTGACCTCTTCTACCTTAAAATGTCTACAATAACTAAAATCACGATACTTCTCTGTGTGCTCCAGCTCCCCTAACATAATAACTCTATCCCCTTCACCATTCAATAACCTTTCAAAGTACGACTGCCATCTCTCCTTAATGTGATCATCCTCTACCAATACTTTACCATCCTCCTCCTTAATGAACTTCACTTGGTTAAGGTCACGACCCTTCCTCTCCCTAGCCTTAGAAAGCCTAAACAACCTCTTTTCCCTTCCTTTCTTCCTTGAACCCCGTATACAAGCTCTCGAACGTTGTTGTCTTAGCCGTCGTGACTGCTAACTTAGCCTCCTTCCTAGCTATCTTGTACTTCTCCCTATTAGCCTGCTTCTCATCTTCATCTTTACTCTCACCTAACTTAGCATACGCCCCCTTGTTAGTCTCCACTTTCTTATTAACTTCTTCATTCCACCACCAATCCCCCCGACGATGGCCGGTATAGCCCTTGAAAATACCCAACACCTCATTAGCAGTCTCCTTGATGCACTTAGCCACCCTATCCCACATACCATCCACGTCCTCCCTACACTCTCACACCTCTATTCTCGCCACCTTCTCCTCTATCTCTCTCGCATTCACCGGTGTAAGGCTGCCCTACTTAATTCTAGGTCTACCCTCCTCACCCCTTCTCTTCTTATCTTTCTTAATACCTAAGTCCATCACCAAGATCCTCTGATGGGTCAAAATATTCTCACTCGGGATGACTTTACAGTCCTTACATAACACCCTATCCCCTTTCTTAAGCAGTAAAAAGTCAATTTGCATCTTGGCTATCGTGCTTCGAATGGTGATCAGGTGATCGTCCTTCTTTAGAAAGCTCGAATTCACAACTAACAACCCAAAGGACCTCGCAAAATCCAACAAAGTAGCTCCCTCTTCATCTCTCTTCCCAAAACCAAAACCGTCATGCACATCGCCATAGCCTTCCGGTAATGCCCCAATATGACCATTGAAATCCCATGCTACAACAATCTTCTCAGAACTAGGCACTCCTCTCACCACCTCATCCAACACCTCCAAAAACTGTATCTTCTCCTCCCCATCAAAGCCCACTTGCGGTGCATAAATACTACACACGATTAGAGTAGACCCCCCAATGACCAACTTAACAGTTATCAACCTATTGTTGATCTTCTTAACCTCCACTACCTGCCCTCTAAGATCTTCATCTACTAAGATGCCTACTCCATTCCTACGTCTCTTGCTTCCAGAGTACCAAAGCTTGTATCCATCCAAATCCCTAGCCTTAGACCCTACCAACTTAGTATCCTGCACATACGGAATATTGATCCTTCTCTTTCTAAGAATCTTCACCAGCTCTGTAGACTTACCCTGAAGAGTACCTACATTTCAAGACCCAACCCGCAGCCTATCAACTCTAGCAACACATCTTCTTCTACCTCCCCTAACGCCGGGCCTAGCCCCCACTCCCACACCCATCCTTCTCTCCTTCCTTACCCCCAACACAGGCCCCCACCCCAACCCCCTTGGACATGACCCTATCTTACCATCAATGCCTACAGCCACAACTCCTAAAAAAACACAACGACAGTAATAAAGCAATAGTAGGAAATAGAAGTCACAAGCACAGTATATGAAATAATAAAGAAAAAGTCAAACCCATAAATTATAACTAAATCAAACAATGGAATAAATTGGAGATATACGATAATAGAAAATCCTAACAAATTAAGTGCAAGTCAAGATACAGGAGATAATACTAGAATTTATACAAAGAATGAAATAGCAAAGATTAGAAGTCACCGGGTTACGCTTATAGACCAAGTCCTTTTTTCCTGCGTGGTATGTTGGATCCCAGCAAACTGATGTAGAAACTGGTCGCCGGGATATTATGGCCTGAACTTCGCTGGAGTGCTGCCAAAATTAGATCTTTTCAGAATCAGATCTGGTCGAAACCAACAAAATCGTCAGATGGACCCGTCGGATCGATCGTTTGTGACCGAAGATGCGCGTTCCTATGTCGTCAGATTCGAGACGACGGTGACCTTGACCGCAGGTGAACACAATGAGTGGTTCGAACGACGAAGGGGGATAGGGAACGGGAGAGAGAAGAGGGTAGAGAGAACTGTGAGAGAGAAAGAGGGAGTGGGAGTTATCGTTGCCTGTTACCGATGCTCCGACGCCATCGCC
>NC_061119.1:12619366-12657094 GCF_002878395.1 Capsicum annuum | reverse complement strand
TAGTCATCCTTGTGTTCCAGAACTACGTAGACAACGCAGGTTGAGACATCTTGACCCGTCAGATTAGGGTTGATGAGATGTCTTAACCCGTCAATTTAGGGTTCCTACCGTTCTCATTGAGTTCCCGCCAGATAAGGGTCACTCACAGGCTGTCCTTACCCGTGGAACGGTGTTGACACCCCTCCAGTCAGGGCAGAGATTGGACCCCAGCTTAGCCATAACGGCATACATGGGGCACGCCGGTTAAACACTACTTTCCACAGTTTTAGTATCAGTCTCAGTAAAAGAACTCAAGGGCGTTCTTCAGATTTCAGTATATACAGGACTGTCAGATACAGTCGTCCATGTTATCAGCTTCAGTATCAGTCATGACAGTTATCAGTAAACCATGTATTAGCTTACAGGTCATGCTATCACGTTTTCACGGTCCCAGTTTTTATATATGTTTGTTTGCACTCCCACTTTTATATTAGTCAGTCAGTGTTATTCGTGCATGAAACCCTTTATGTTCAACCTACCTTCCTCGTATACTCAGTACTCCAGTTGTACTGACGCATTTGCGCTATGGTGCTTTCTTTTCATTTTACACCATAGGTTCTGTGACACGAGCTCCAGCCCAGCAGTAGCGGTAGCATTCCAGTCGCAGAGACACAGTGAGTTCTCATTGATTCGAGGATAATATGATTTGATTATTTATTTGTTTCTTTAGTTTAATTTTACGAAGTTAGTTGGAGACATGTTCCTTCAACTCCTTATTCAGATAGTTTAGAGGCTTTCAGATTTATGTTCAGATTTACATTCAGATTGAGTTGTTTTGGGTATTTTCACCCACATGATTATATTCAGTTGAACCTTATGGCCTTACAGTTCTATGTATTCCATATTATTATATCATGATTTGCAGTATATAGGTACAAATATCAGTCATGGGTTAGCTTGTGGTCCCTCGGGGTCATGAGCATCGTATAGCATTCTGGTTTAGAGAATCGGGGTGTTACACTACTTTAGGCAATATCTTGATTTTTCGCAGAACAACAATGCTCATTTCCAGATGAAAATGGTATATGATCTTCTCAAGCGCAGGTTTATGTATGAAAACAAAGATAAGATAGATGAGATATGGATAAATTACTGTGGCATGCTTGTTTGTTTTTTATTGGAAGGAGTTTGCCATAGTTACCGGACTAAAATATTATCCTCCTTCTCCTTCTCAAGTTATACCTACTCTGATCGAAAAAAAGAACCCCGCACACCCAAAAAAGAAAAAGGCAAGTCGAGTGATTGCGATGACCTGGTGTCCATTGTTGGTCCAAGATTCAAAAATAAAAATCTGATAGAAGCGTTGAAACGTAAAGGACTTTCAAAGAAGCACAAGCAATCATTGTGCTTGGTTTGGTTTTTACATAATGTTCTTTGGGCGAGAGACATTAACAACAACATAAGCCTCGGTTTAATAGATCTCTTCGAGGATCTTGAGGCATTTAACAGCTATCCTTGGGGTTATGAAAGGTTCAAAATGACTGTCGAATATTTGTTGACTCCTTTAACGCCAAAAACAGTCAACTTATATGGCTTTTCATGGGCCTTCAGGGTAAATATTTATTTTATCATGATATGATTCATCATTTTTTTATTCAATAATGCTTTTGATTTATTGGCGTTATGTTATAGGCTTGGGCATTTGAAGTTATTTCTTATTTGAGACAACAAGTGAACTACCAGGAAGAAGTTTTCTGTCCAAGAATTCTAAGATGGTTGTCGGCCAAAAATAATAAAAATGCAAAATTTGATCTTTTCAATCCCCACAAGGAAGCAGTAAGTTCAATTTTAATCAAGTTTTTGTTTAAATTAATGATTAAATGATTTCATCATCATTATTAATATATGTACTGATTTATTTTAGACTGTTCATCCGTGATTTGTTCCGACCAACCGAGAGTTAAAGATGTCATTTTTTCTTACTTTACGGTCTGTGCAAACTTTATCGGACCCTAAGGTCATTGATGGATAAAATATGGAATTATTTGGAGCAATAGCTATCACAAGAAAAAAAATTTGATGGGTGGGGATAATGATGCTCCTCTTACAGTTTTTGAAACAACAAGCCATTATGATTATGATCATAATGGTTGTATAGATTTTTCTCCAGATTTTGCCGCATCTAGAGAATGTTCTTCATGAAAATGTCAAGACTGTAAGGCGAAACACGATGGAGTGATTAATGCTATTAATGAACTAACTGCTTTTGTAAAGGAAATGACATCTAAGAGGGGTGTTATTCTATCAAAGAGGATTTCATATCCAGACACTCCACTAGAGATCAAGGCGGCTAAGAGGAGAAGGAAAGACACTTCCAAGAAATCATCAATCATAAAAAAAAGCATGATTTCAATGCCTCTGTCTTTGTCTTGAACCGATGTTTAGTGTGCAAGGGCCACAGGAGAGCAGCATGAGCTGAAAAAGGTAAATGTACATCATCTGTTCCAAAAAACAAACAGGTACATATCTATTTCAATAGATGATACATCTGCTAAAAATTATCAAACAGATATATACATCTGTTGCAACTATGATCTAACCTATTGTATCAGATTCGTTATATTTCAACAGATGAGTCTTATGTTACAACAGATGGGTCATCTGTTCGAAATTATTGTACAGCTCTGATTTATCTATTTGAATTTATCCTAATAGATAATCTATCTGATGCAACATAAGACTCATCTATTGCAACAGATGGAAATGTTGTTGTATATCTTAACTTAGCATTGACAATTCTTGCTTTCCAGGTAGATGTCACAGCTACTGCCGAAGAGCATAATATCACAGTTGATAATCCATAAACTACTTCCAAAGATGAAGAAAAAGTAGAGCCTGTCAGTTTGGGAGAACGAAAGAATTATCCATTTGAAGGGTTTAACATCTCGGATGAGGTTCCAAAAAAACTAACATAGTTGATCAATGACTATTCAGAATAGATTGCCGATTGGCTGTTAAAGCATCATACCGACAGGTACATAAATCAATTTTATAGATATTTCTTTATACAATTCTTGTTGTAAGAACCTGACATTAACATATATAAATCAACATGTAGAAAACAAAATGATGAGCGTTACAAAGTGAATGAATCGAGTCTTGGTTTTGATATGTTCGACATTGTTGTTGCACATCTCAAAATGAAGAATTGGTTCTATTTGATGTCACAGCACCAAACTTGCTGGAATGATGAGGTTTAAATGACATACATTTTACTATTAATTAATACTTTATTTAATTGCATCTGCGTATTGATTTTTTCATTACGTAATTCAAAATATTTGATAATATGTGCGGCACATCGATATCAATTTTTACTACCTTCGAAAGAAGGCCAAGTTGCAAACACAAAAACTATACAAATATACATAACAAGCAATTATTTGTACAAAGTTTGCATCAATAATGCCTACGATAGATATTGCGAACAGCAGCCGGAAGTTTTCCAAAATGAGGAATGTTTAATCAACATCATCAAAGGTTTTAGCATTCTGGCTGGCTTACCTTGGTATTTGGTCGACAAAGTGTATATCCCAATCAATTGTGGTGATGAAATTCATTGGGTGTTGGATGTCGTCATTCTAAAAAAGAGGCGCATCCGATTTTATGACTCGATGTCACGAAGGAGACGTTCTGGGCCATCATCTGAGATATAAAAGCTGGCCAAAATACTGCCTACTTACCTTGATATGAGTGACTTTTTGGACCAAAAGGTTCGTACTGATTGGTCGACGATTGAAGCATACCGGGATAAAATGGTAGACTGTAAGTTTAAGTGTCATGATTTAGTTTCATTTCACAAATTTCACAATGCTTGCATGAACTGCAAGATATGGATTATCTATTTTTTTATAACACAGGGGTTATGGTCCTTTTGTTGCTGCCTATGCCGAGTATTTGAGCGATGGATTACAAGTATCAAATGATGGACTTGCCACCGGATTACTCCGCAAAAGATATCCTGCTCTTTTATGGAAATACAAAGAAGTGAAAGCTCAGAAGCCGTACGCAACTGACGTTAAAGAACCACGACAACCAAAGCTGAATTCCGTAGCACCGGATGAAGAACAACTTGTCCATATTGATTAGATCTTTATAGCTTGAGTCCGTCAATGAAATAACCTATCTTCCTTGATTTAACTTGTTGATTTATTTGTAGAGTAGATGTTTGTACCCATAATGATTTTTTTTACATTTCATTTATTTGTTGAGTTATTTCATGTAATTGCCGAAGGCTTCGATTTATTTTATTCTGTCTATGAATATAATTAATCCTTAGTTTTAAACATGTTAATTAAAATGGAGTACTAGATTCAAATATCGTAATAGATAATACATCTGCTGCAATAGACGACATATCTTATCAGACAGATTTAGACATATGTTGCAACATGAGATGCAACACATAGGTCATCTGCTGGAAATTATATAACAGGTCTTCCTACTTTTTTATTTGCTCCAACATATTACCGATCAGTTACAACAGATAGATTATATGTTGCAACAGATCGTATATCTGTTGCGACAGACAGACTGGGAACATCTGCATAACGCAACAAATGACCAACCTACACAAACAAATAATCAATCTGTCACAATAGGTACTATATTTGTTATGAAAGATATAAATCTGTTACATTATAAAAATTCAACTTGGCTAGACATAAAAATTATGGCCACTACATGTAAAGTGAATTAGCTTGAAATGAAAATTTGTTATCATGTTCGTCTCTGTCTTTGTACATGTTATTTTTTATACACGGGCTCCAACCATTTAGTTAGTACCCCATATTCCCAGACCCATTGCATCTTTCCCACAATGGTGTCGCACATATAGGTCATTTGTGTGCCGATCAGTAAACACTCGATATATGTAAGCGAGTACGGCCCATACGCTATAGCGGTTGTATTTCTTGGTAGCTGGATGTTCTTATTTTGACCTTCAAAATCCCATGATTCCTTCGCTAAGACTTCAGCCAGCAAATGATCCATCAGCTTATTTTGTATCAACAACTTAGAAAACAACTTCAAAAGTGACTGCATATGGGTTAAAAATATATTCTCGCTGAAGATGGGTAAGTTGCAGTCATAAACCTTAATCTTTCCCTCATATAGTAGTATCTCAATAGTGAGAAAATGTGTGACATCCACATTCATGACTGCAAGGATTCTCTTTTCCTTGGTCCAGCTCTTGCCGTGTGGATATAGCCTCTTCTCTCTAACATATTTAATTGCTTCTTCATCCCATTGGAACATAAAACTAACTGATCAAATCCCGGGCCACCAGAACAGCTATCTTACAGATTTTAGTGTACCTATCCTTGAAATTATTGTAGAAGTTGAGGTCCATTATCCTATCGGCAACATCATAAGCATCTGGGTATGCTAATTACCTGCCCCTCATGAGGCAGAGAATTTCATCAACTTACTGTGGTATAAGAAGATAATTTTTAAATAGGTTAGTAATCTAAAGAATAAAAACACAATGGAAAGAATCTGATGCAAAGGGTTCTCTGAATCAGTTCACAGATTACCCAGCCAACACAACTTATGCAACAGATATGTATTATGTTGCAACAGAATACCATGTTTTTGCAATAGATTACACATCTGCTGTGTAGATTCTTCTTCATGGAGTATATTGGAAGGCTAGGTTATCAAAAGTAAACTTACCTTCTCCTCGTACCACACGCATATATTTTTCATATTCGAGATGTCTTTGGCGGCAAATGAATGCATGGTGTATTCTTTTTTAACCTTCATCTTGATGAATTCTTCCAATTACTTCTTCTTCTCCTTGCCAAGCACTGCAAATATGTCCACCTTCTTTGGTGGCCCCTAAACTTCAACAACTATTGGAGTGAGGGGAGTTGCAATTTTTGTTGATTTTAGAACGGAGAGAATTTGTCAAATTTTTCTTCTCTTCCTTCTAACCTCCACTGTAAGAGTGCATGGCTCCTTCACCTCGTTGGATGGTATGACACCCTTCCTAGATTTTAAATTCTTGGCAGCTTCAGCGATAGCCTCTAGCTTTTCAGGGAGTTTATCCTCTCTGTACTTGGACACTTTACAATTGCAATGAGAACATAAGGGTGAGGAGGGGTGAGAGAGACCACTATAAGTGTGGGAGGGGCCGGTGTAGGGGTGAGAGGGAGGACCTGTGCAAGGGGTATTTTCAAACATATTTATTTTTTGCTGAGCACTAATATATATGCTCATAATCACGATTGGCAGCAGAAGCAGCAGCAGGATGGCTGACACCATCACAAACAACTCCACCAGCAACACCCCTAAATGCTCTTCTTATGGATGTTGCTCCATCCAATTACTTCTTTATTAACTCCACCGTTGGGTGTTCTTTTGTATCAACAAGACCCAGAGTAAGAAAAAAGTCATCCCCAGCTCATCAATGGTAGGCACGATCCAAGGATGCACAACCTAGTAAAAAAAAGACAGGAGAAATTTAAATCATATAATAATAATTTGCAGTCAGTTGGGTTACATGGGGCTCGGGTTATGTTAACACAGCCAACTTATGCAAAATACGATCTAGCTACTATAAGAGATGATCTGTATATTGAAATGGATTGATAATATATTGCATCAGATTACCCATCTATTGTATAATTTGTAGTAGATGGGTAATCTGTTGAGTAGGGTTCAGAGACCAGAGCAACATATGGTTAATTTGTTGTGAAATATGGATCATCTGTCACAACAGATTACCCATATGTTGCACCAATTACAGTTGATGGGTAATTTGTTGCAATAGATGACCCATCTGTCGTAACAGACGAAACATCTGTTTCAATATCTTTCTTTGAGACAAATTATTTTAGTTGAAAGAAGATGTACTGTATCATCCGAAGGGTTAAAGAGATCAGTCTCATTAATAATTTTTTTGCTGCTCTCTACTGCAGCCAACCACCTAAGGATCCTTGGATGAGAGACCTTATTCGGGTAATCCTTGAAATGCTTTCGGAGGGGAGGAATGGCTTCACATGCCCAAGCCTAAAAATTGTAAACAGAAAGCAAGCAAAAAAATAAATTCATAAGTATATTAATATAAATTAATGAATGAGTAAAAATAGTGATCAATTTTACCATGAAAGCCCAAGGAAAGCCGTATAATGTGGTTGTCTTTGGCTTTAGCTTTTTTAGTAAATATTTGACCATCAAGGAATAACTATCGTATCCCCAGGGATAATCATTTAATTTTCCAAAATCATCAGCAAGCGCCAACAAATCATGTTCTATGACTTTCCTGGCATCTCTTGCCAATAAAATGGAATGAACAAACCAAACTAAGCATAATTTCTCCCTTTAGTGCTTTGGTGTGTCTTTATTCTAGAGATCCGACATCAAATCCTTCACTCTGTAGCTAGGTCCAACAATGCCCAACAACCCATCTTTTTTAACCTTGTGTTTGTTGGACCCTTTATGGGGTGTTTTCTTGATGGGAGGTTCTTTTGGACATCGCATCCTAAGTCCGTCACTATAGCAAACTCTTTCAATCCAAAACAAACCGGCATGCCACAGTAGTTAATCCAGACTTCATTCATCTTTTTTTCGCCCTCCTTCGTACCTCCATCATCCCCCGTATACTTAATTATGTGCTTGAGAAGGCCATATACCATGATCATTGGGAAACAGAGAGGACAGGGCCCATACAACTCAAGAAAGTGGGAAAAGCAGCTCTTCTTAAAAAGTCCATCTATGTTTTTGTAATGCCTTAATTTTTTGAATTGGAATGCTATACGGTGCTTATGACCCCGAGGGACAACAAGCTAATCCATGACTGATATCTGTACCTGTATACTGCAATTTATGACATAATAATGTAGAAAACATGCACAATAGGCCATGAGGTTCAACTGAAATAATATAGCATCCATATGGGCAAAAAATACCTAAAACAACTGAAAACTGAATCTGAAAGCTAAATCTTAGCATAAATTTAAAAGCCTCTAAGTACTGTCTGAAATAAGGAGTTGAAGGAACACGTCTCCAACTAACTCCACAAAACTGAACTGAAGAAATAAATGAATAAATCAAATAATGTCGTCCTCGAATGAAGAGGACTCACTGCAACTTTGTATGTTGAATGCGACTGCTACTGCTGGTCTAGGACTCGTGCCTCTGATCCTATGGTGTAACATAAAAAGAAAGCACCATAGTGCAAATGCGTCAGTACGAGGGGATGTACTGAGTATACAAGTGAGGTAGGCTAAATATAAACAGGGTTTACATGCATGAACAATGCTAACTGACTGACTGATATGAACGTAAGAGTGCAAACATACATATATATTAACTAAGATCATGAGTACAAAATGGCTAAATCTGTACGTTAATACATGGCTGGAACCGTAGTTCTGATAACATGGATGATTGTAACTGACAGCCCTGAATCTGGTTGAACTCTCTGAGTTTCATGCTATAACTGAATTTGACTGTATCTAACAGTCCTGGTATACTGATATCTGAAGAATTATTTTAGTTCTTTACTGAGACTGATACTAAAATTATGGGAGGTAGTTGTTTAACCGACATGCCCCATGTATACAATTACAGCTAAGCTAGGGTCCAATATCTGCCCCGACTGGAGGGGTGTCAATACCGCGCCACTGGTAAGGAAGTTGTGAGTGACCTTTATCTGGTAGGTACTAAAAGTGAGAATGGTGAACTGACAGGTTAATCCACCTCATCAACCCTAATCTGACAAGCTAAGATGTCTCAACCTATGCTGGCTACGTAGTTCTGGAACACAAGGATGACTGCTAAGGATCACACCCTAATACTGGTAGGTGAGTCCTCATCCTTGGGTTCACTCAGTGCTAACTTCTACTCCCATCTGAAGAGACTAAACATGATTCAACTAACTGTACATGGACAGATTAACTAACTTTCGTTGACTAATGGAGTAGTAGTATTATCTGAGAGTTAACTGAGATCATGAGATTTTTGAGGTTTCCTGAGTCACATGACTGACTGAGTTCTATAGATTACAGCTTTACTGAGATTATCATGACAACATGACATGACTCTAGGCACACAACTATGTTTTTTGGGTACGAATACCCCCAGGACTCAATAGAAGGAAACTAACACACATAACATGACTTGATCACAAGATTTGAGTCCACAATTCATAATGTCATAAGTAGGGGGTATCATATTTCATATAGTTATTCAACATCTTAAACATTGTAGGGAATGCATGGATATATTTCATGTACATATTGTATAACTCCATTATCTTGCATGCTTCATACCACCACGATAGCAACACATGAAAAGCATGGAATTCATATTGAAGTATACAGCTAACATGAACTTGTCATTTAGAAATCATAGAACCATACAAACATGAATTTCTAGCATCCTAAGCATTTTATCAAACACTTTGCATGCATTTTTTAAGGCATAGGTGGGTTTCATACTTGCACCATATTAAACCACCTAAAGTTCATGGTTTTCAATTAACAAACATATAGATTCCATAAAAACACCTTTAGACATCACATTGAAACTTAAACAACAATAGTCAACATGAACATACTCATATCACCACAAAAAGTTTACAAAATAATATTTAAAACATGGTTCTTGAGCTCTATGAATGGATTGGATCCATAGATGAACACTACACATACCTTAATGATTGAATCTTGAAAGAGATCTAATATTTCTGAAGGTTCTTGAAGAATTCCTTAGGCTTTCTCTTGAGGAGATGATCTTGAGAGAAAACCCTAATCTTGTGGTTGAGAGTGTAAGAGAGGGTTTTTAAGATGCTTAACTGAAGAAAAATAGGAAAAATTATGCCTGTTTAGGGTTATAAGTCGTGGAAGGTGAAGGAAAAGACCAAAATACCCTTATGAAATAAATTCCCAGTTGCTGAAAATCATAGCTGGCGACATTTGTGACAAGGCATCAAAAGTGTGGTAAACCATCAAAAATGTCATCACACAGGAGCTGGAATTGATGGTTTCTGCCTAAGTCTGACGACCTTCGTGGTAGGGTGTCAAAAATGTGGTAAGCTACCATGAATTTCGTCACTTAGGGGCTGGTTTCTGCCTAAGGCTGACGACCTTCGTGGTAGGGCATCACAAGTGTGGTAAGCTACCACGAATGTCATCACTTAGAAGCTGGTTTCTAACTAAGGCTGACGACCTTCGTGGTAGGGCGTCACAAGTGTGGTAAGCTACCATGAATTTTGTCACTTAGGATCTGGTTTCTACCTAAGGCTGACGACCTTTGTGGTAGGGTGTCACAAATGTGGTAAGCTACCACAAATGTCGACACACAATTTCCAGCCTGACATGCTGGAGTAAAATAGGAATAACTCTTTGCTCCGATATCGGATTTAGGAGAAATTGGTATCGTTGGAAAGATAATTCAATTATATATCTATTGATAGGTCATAATATCAAAAATTCCAAGTACAATGAGAGATGTGCTCATTTGAATTTGACTATGGCAATATCTTTCTCAAGAATTCGATCGATCAGGAATGTTTTGATTCGTCTGATAGCTGGAAGTTATTTGAAGCCTTAATATACATCTAACCTACTCATAAAACTATAAAAGAACCATGATGTACTATGCATGAGCTTGGTACATGGCTCTAATATTGGTTTGAATTTTTTAGGGTATTACAGTTTTCCTTCATCATAATACTCCTAAGTTCATCAAAAGGTTTCCCCAACTGAATTTAAGTACAAGATCACCAAATAATACTTTAGGGCTATTCATCAGCATTGCAACTCAAAATTTGCTAATACTAATAGTTTTGATAGAATCATACTGGAATTTTGATATTATTTCACGCCCCATTGGTGAGGAGGAGTTATCACTTTCTTCGGCTTCATTTTGCCCTGACTGAGATTATTCTGGAAGTTTCTCTGAATCTATCTGTTTCTCTGAATCTATCTGTACTCTAGTCTTTTTTGTTTGGTGATCAGAAGTTGATCCACTTTCTCCACTTTCAGTTTTTTTTCTTTTGGGAGACATCTTTTAACTACAAATAATAGAAAAATAAAAAATACATTGCATTTGATGTCTGCATAATTTTTTTAAAAAAGGTGAGACAAATTTCAATAAATTATTTTATGCCACATAACCAAAAAAAAATACTCCAACGGACAACCCATCAGTTGGAACAGATAGGGAACCCGAATCTGTTTGAAGATCTATTTAGTATCTCCCAACAGATATTCCACCTATTGAAACATATGGACAAATTTCAATAAATTATTCTATTCCACATTACAAGAAAATACTCCAACGGATAACCCATCAGTTGGAATAGATGGAGAATCTATTTGAAGACCTATTTAATATCTCCCAACAAGTCTTCCACCCGTTGCAACATATGAACCACCACCACCACAACCAATACCACTACCAATGCCACCAAGAACACCACCAATTCCACTAATGCCACCAATACAAATACAAATACCAACACCAAGACCATCGACACCATTGCCAAAAAACACAAATACCAACACCACCAACAATAACCAACAACAACACCACAAACACTATCCAACAATACCACGACAGTCAACAAAACATTGAGAGAAAAAGTAAGGTTTTTTCGGGGGCTTCCTACTTTTTTAGCATCAAAACTCAAAATTGTTAACCCATTCTCAAAGATAATACAACTAAAAGTCTTTTTTTCATCATTAACTAAAAAGCCCTAATTTTTAGAATAAAGAACAAATGTAGAACTCTTCTCTAATGATGTTACCTATGAAGACAGAGAAAACAATGGATACAAGCGGGAATGAAGTAAAAAAAACTATATGTAGTCATAAATGGGAAGAAAATCAACCTGTTTTGAAGGGTTGAGCAATATGTTGAGTAGTTGTTGTTTGTATTATTGAGAGGGAGAGGAGACCCTGAGAGAGAGAGAGAGAGAGAGAGAAGAGCAAGAACTTAAGATTTGAAATAAAAATATTTTTGTGCAAATGGATGATTTGTATAGGTTGATTTGTAATTTTGGAAAAGAATGACAAGTTTTGAAATTGCTAATTTGGCCTGAATTGATCTTAATTAATTTTAAAATTTTTAAAAGATATAGTTTTTAAAACAATGTGTTGATGAGAACTCATTTCAACTCAGAGTGGTCGATCGACGACTCAGGTTGGGATGAACATAATACCAACGCCATGCAATTGCAAAGACTCGATTGGATTTGTAGTTGACCATGTGCGCTCATTGATTCATCCCTAGTCCCATCTATACTATCACTATCCTAACATTGAGTTGATGAGAACTCATTCCAACTCAGAGTGATTGATCGACGACTCGGGTCGGGATGAATGCAATACCAATGTCGCACAATTGCAAAAACTCGATTGGATTTGTAGTTGACACTGTGAGCTCATTCATTCATCCCTAGTTCCACCTAAATCAAATTAGGTACTATCACTATCCTAACATTGAGTTGATAAGAACTCATTTCAACTCAGAGTGATTGATCCACAACTCAGGTCGGGATGAATGCAATACCAATGCTATGCAATTGCAAAGACTCGATTGGATTTATAGTTGAACCTGTGAGCTCATTGATTTATCCCTAGTCCCACCTATACTATCACTATCCTAACATTGAGTTGATGAGAACTCATTTCAACTCAGAGTGACCGATCAACGACTCGGGTCAGGATGAATGCAACACCAATCATCCAATTGTAAAAACTCAATTGGATTTGTAGTTGACCCTGTGAGCTCATTCATTCATTCCTAGTTCCACCTAAATCAACTTAGGTACTATCACTATCCTAACATTGAGTTGATGAGAACTTATTTCAACTCAGAGTGATCGATCGATGATTCAGGTCAGGATGAATGCAATACCAACGCCATGCAACTGCAAAGACTCGATTGGATTTATAGTTGACCCTGTGATCTCATTGATTCATCCCTAGTCCCACCTGTACTATCACTATCCTAACATTGAGTTGATGAGAACTCATTTCAAGTCAGAGTGATCGATCGATGACTCGGGTCGGGATGAACGTAATACCAATGCCATGCAACTGCAAAAACTCGATTGGATTTATAGTTGAACCCGCGAGCTCATTCATTCATCCCTAGTTCCACCTAAATCAACTTAGGTACTATCACTATCCTAACATTGAGTTGATGAGAACTCATTTCAACTCAGAGTGATCGATCGATGACTCAGGTCAGGATGAACGTAATACCAACGCCATGCAATTGCAAAAACTCGATTGGATTTATAGTTGAACCTGCGAGCTCATTCATTCATCCCTAGTTTCACCTAAATCAACTTAGGTACTATCACTATCCTAATATTGAGTTGATGAGAACTTATTTCAACTCAGAGTGATCGATCAACGACTCGGGTCGGGATTAACACAATACCAATGCCATGCAATAAAAAAGACTCAATTGGATTTGTAGTTGACCCTGCGAGCTTATCATTCATCCCTAGTTTCACCTAATCAATTGTAATAAAATCTTTTACAACAAACGACTGAGCTGTTAGAAATTTTCAAATAGATATTTATATCTATTGCAATAGATGACATATCTGATTTAATTATCAAATAGACATTTGCGTCTGTTATGACAGATGACTGAGCTATTGGAAATTTTCAAACTGATATTTATATTTATTGTAACAGATGACATATCTGATTTAATTAATTATCAAATGGACATTTTTATTTGTTGTCACAGATGACTGAGCTATTGGAATTTTTAAACAGATATTAATATCTGTTGTAACAGATGACTGAGCGGTTTGGATTTCTAAACAGATATTTATATATGTTGCAACAGATGACATATCTGTTTTAAAAAAAAATTCTCTTTTAATTTTAAAGCAAGCTTCTGATTTGAGTAGATATATCAAGTAGTAGTACTTACTACTAAAGGTGGTAAAAAATGCTTCTTGGATTTCTCAAAAGTGAGTTCATTGAGTAGTCTTGTCTTGTCTTTTTAATGTCACTAGTCTTAGTCTTCCTCGTGCCCCTCCAATTATTAATGAAATTAATGAATACTAATTAATGAATATTGAAAACCCCCACGTCTACGTACACAATACATCTATAGAAATTATCTCATCTCTTTCTTCAGCTGCAATTTATTTTATTCAACTCTCATCATCTTTTTCTTTTTCTCCTCTTTAGGGTCACAACCTTTTTTCTCACTTTTCTCTTCTCTTCTCATAAAGATCCTTTTGGATCTAAATCGATCCATATCTTTCCTCGACTAAAATTGTTGTTTTGATCCCCTTTTTAATATTAACATATGGTTCATTATTTCTCTTTCATTCCCGTCCTCTTCTATGCAAGTTATTTGTATCTGTTTTTTTTATTTAATTACTATTTACTCATATCATATTTATTTAAAAAATTTGAAGGAACTTTTAAGTGTTGAATAAACAAACCGAGAATTTTTATTACAATATGCAAAAAAAGTCATCTATTGGAAGAAGTTTAAAAGCCTTATTGGTAGTATCATTTTTTTGTATGTATTTTATTTGTTTCTTTACTGTTGATGCAGTTATTGATGTTGTTGGTGAGGTTGCCATTGTTGGGACTTGTGGTGTGGTGTTGTTGATGGTTCTGGAATAAAGGATGTTGATTTTATGTTGTTGATGATATTGTTGGAACAAATGTTGTTGTTTCTTTTTTGTTGATGTTTATGTTGTTATTGATGTTGCAACAGATAGAGAAACTATTGGAACAAATCAAACCACCAGAAAGGCTGGTTTAATGTATTCCATCAGACTCCACATCTGTTACAACAGACTCCATATCTGGTGCAACAGATGGATAATGTTCTTCTTATGACATCAATTTTTTTCCTCTTCTTTGTAGATATAAGGAACTGAAAGTTGATCAACTTTTGCCAAACTATCACAAGAGGCTACGGTAAAGATGGGCTCGGAGGAATAAGCTGCTTGCAGATGGAACCACTTCATATTTGGGAGGTATGTATTACTGATAATATTATCATGGAAACACACACAGAGTGCACTGATTTTATGAATGTTGTTTTTACTGATTAGTCTTAGATCATTTAAACAAGATGTCTGCAATTTTACAGTTAAGTTTGGTAGGTCCGAACTAATAAGGCTGAGGGACCATGAATATGGTTCTGATACCCTATTAAGATTTAATGTCAGTTGTTGTTCATGTTTATTTGTCAAGCATTATGAAGGGATCTAGTTTTTGTGTCATTGTAAAGAGATTCAATAGCGATTGGACTAACTTTTAGGGTGCATTGGACCCTTAGAGGGCCTTCGAAGCTTAGTACTGCATCTAACAACAACGGAAAACCAATATAGTTATTGCCCTAGCCCAAATTTATATGATTGGGTTTCTCGCTCGAGGTGATGATTATACGCCAGAAGGTGCGGTAGGAAAATGCCTTCGAGGAAAATGGGTGGTTGATGGAAGACAATATCATCTGAAAGCTAATTGAAGAAGAGACATAAGGTAGAAAGTAACTTTTAGTGAATCTGGCCAATGGAATTATCTTAACAGATGCGAAATCTGAATCAAGTGCAAATTGGAAAGCGTATCCATTAATGTAATTTCGTCTGTTGTCTCTCTGAAAGAAAAATAATGCAAATGGACACTTTGCTAGGGAACTGCGTGGTCGAGATTATCACCTAGATAGAAAATACGAGAAGACCAACAAAGCAGCCTCACGGGCATCAAGGGTTGAAATGATATACAGCAAGTTTAGAAAACTTACGCCAACAGCAACTGCAGTTAAAATAAGGAATATAAGCGAAGGCGAAAATTTTTGAATTTTAAATTTCATCCTATGCCTTCTTGTTTGTGTTTTCGATCAGTTCCACTGTTGTTGAGCTGATCGGAACCACAAATGAGATTGAATGGAAAATTAGTATCATTACTTCCTTAGCAATATGGTTATAATTGATTGTATTTTCTTGCCTTAGCATTCTTTCAACATTCCTTGAAGAAGATTAGATGCCTTCTGTAGTATGTAAATCTCGATAATTTTCAAGCTTGCCTCCAGCTTACTGATTCTATATTCAAGGTGGTCGTTGTCATCTTTGAAGTTGGTAAGGAGTATAAGCTGGTCGTTGTCGTCTCCATAGAGTTACGTAGTGTGTGATCTAAACCAGATCTATCAATCCTATCAAACGTTATGTAACTCCAAGTTCATTACCCTATCAAAAAAATATGACCGAGTTAGTGCATTAATCGAACGAGCTCAATCTCTCAGCCTTTCTGCTGATCACTCTTCTCCAATATAGATGACAAGATATCTGTTATGCAAAAGTCTACACCGTCTCCAGACATTCTTGCTTGGGAGAAATTAATCTAAAGATATTTGTTGATTGCTCCTAGGCAAGCATGTCTTGCTACGGTGTAGACTTTTGCATAACAGATATCTTGTTATCTATATTGGAGAAGAGTGATCAGCAGAAAGGCTGATAAATTGAGTTTATTTAATTTGTGCACTAACTCGGGCATATTTTTTTGATAGGTTAATAAGCTCGAAGTTACGTAACGTTTGATAGGCTTGGTAGAGTCAATTTAGATCACATGCTATGTAACTCCATGCTTACTAATTTATCAAATTGGTTGAGTAAGATGCATGGAGAAACGCTCGATAAAAGTATGTTGTTTAACTGTTGGGACCACATCTTCAACTTGCATCAACATATTTTGACCTAAAATAAACACAGCGACCCTCCATATATCCTTTAAGGCTTTTAAAGAAAATGTTCTGAAGGTCTTCTAGAATGCCATAACTTTGAAGGTAGTGTTCCTGATTGAGCTCACAAGAGATGAGTAACTCCTTACCAACTTCAAAGATGGCAACGACCAGCTTGAATACAGAATCATCAAGCTGGAGGTAAGCTTAAGGGATTCACATACTACAGCAAGCATTTGATCTTCTCCGAGGAATGTTGAAAGCATGCTAAGGCAAGAAAACACAATCAATTAATCCATATTTCTAAGGAAGTAATGATACTCTATTTTCCTTTAATCTCGTTTGTGGTTCCGATCAGGTCAACGACAGTGGACCTGATCGAAAACACAAACAAAAAGGCACAGGATAAAATTTAAAATTCAGAAATTGCCTTCTTCAGTTAGTTTCCTTATTTTAACTGTAGTTATTGTTGGCGTAATTTTTCTACACTTGTTGAACATCATTTCAACCCTCGATGCCCGTGAGGTGCTTTGTTGGTCTTCTTCTATTTTCTATCTAGGTGATAATCCTGACGACGCAGCTCCCTAGCAAAGTGTCCATCTGCATTATTTTTCTTGCAGAGAGACAACAGACGAAATTACATTACCGGATACACTTTCATATTTGCACTTGATTCAGATTTCGCATCTATTAAGATAATTCCATCGGTCAGATTCGTTAGAAGTTACTTTCTACCCTATGCTACGGTCCATTGTTAAAGAAAAAATGACTTCTTAGGAGGAGCACTTACCGTTGATTGATTTTTCGTATAATCGTGTTATACACTCGAGCACGAGGATGAAACTCTTTGAGTGTGTATACGGCATCAACCCCCTCACCCCTTTAGATTTAACCCCTTTTCCAAGTGATCTTATGATAAGCTTAGATGGAAGCAAATGGGCCGAGGCCATGAAAAAGCTACATGAGAATATGAGGTTGTGGTTGGACAAGAAAAAACAAGAAGTTGTGAGGTGAGCCAACAAAGAAAGAAGAAAGCTCATTCTTGAACCGAGAGATTGGGTGTGGGTGCACCTAAGGAAGGATAGGTTCCCATCTCAAAGGAATGCTAAGTTGATGCCACGGGGTGATGGCTTTTTCCAAGTATTAGAAAGGATCAATGACAATGCCTACAAGATTGATCTACCCCCGGAATATCAGTGCACAACAATTTCAACGTGTGTGATCTCTCGGGCGGAAATAGTGGAGGATGGCAATGATCCGAATTTGAGGACAAATTTCCTTCAAGATGGAGAGGATGATACGGGAATTCCTAGCTTGAGACCTTTCAGACAAATCCAAGCACGTGAGTTGCAATGACTCTAAGCCTTGTTCACATTCTTGGCCATGTGTGAGGCCCTTGTCAAGCCCATCTAAGGGCCTATATTTAATAAAATATGAAGAGGCCCACCAAGATACCCAAACCCACCCACTTAAATGCCAAGGTATTTTGGTCTTTGTCCCTCCTTTCTAAGTGACTATATAAGCCATGTAATAGGGCTATTCTTGCTTTAGTTCATTCCTATTATTCAAGAAACAAAAGACTTGTAAATTTTTGACTTCTCTTTCTCATTTGGAGAGGCCAAAACCGAATTCTCACTAGTAGAGTGATACTAGTGTTGTATCTTGGCTAGAAACTAGGTTCTTGGGGTTCTTTGAGTTTCTCTTGGTCCAGGTAAGAACTTGGTATTGATATTTATTAGTCTTAGGGTCCTTTCTCTTGTTAGAGTTCTTAGATTAATGAATATTGTGTGTCAAGTTTTTATCTCTTTCTTTGTAAAATTTGTTAACATTGTGTTATTGAATATAAAAGTCTAGTGAAGCTGTGTGGAGCTCTTTCGATTCACTAGCAATATTGTCTTTGTTGTTCTTGTTGTTTAACTCACTTTTCTAGCTCAAACAAGTGTTGCAAGCCTAGTGAAGCCATGTGTGGCCATTTTCGATTCACTAGAACTTTGTTGTTCATGTTGTTGTTCTTGTGTTGGTTGGAATTTCTTGATATACTCTTAGTGTTGTATCAACTTTAAAAGGGATTTTTTTTTTTATTGTGGTTTTGTTTTGAGACTTAGTTGGTTGAAAATGGTTAAGTTTAGGAACTTAGAAGGGGATTTTATTTTTGGAATATGGTTTTGTTTTGAGACTTAGTTGGTTGAAAATGGTTAAGTTTAGGGACTTTAAAAGGGATTTTTTTGTTTTGAATGTAGTTTGGTAAGTGACTTGCTTGAAAATGGTTAAGTTTAGGGACTTTAAAAGGGATTTTTTAGTTTTGAATGTAGTTTGGTAAGTGACTTAGTTGGTTGAAAATGGTTAAGTTTAGGGACTTTGAAGGGGATTTTGTGTTCTGAATGTGGTTATGGTAGCTGACTTAGTTGGTTGAAAATGGTTAAGTGTAGGGATTTGAAGGGAATTTTGTGTTTTAAATGTGGTTATGGTAGGTGACTTCGTTGGTTGAAAATGGTTAAGTCTAGGGACTTTAAAAGGATTTTTTTTTTTTTGGAATGTGGTTTTGTTTTGAGACTTAGTTGGTTGAAAATGGTTAAGTTTAGGGACTTTGAAGGGAATTTTTTTTTGGAATGTGGTTTCGTTTTGAGATTTAGTTGGTTGAAAATGGTTAAGTTTAGGGACTTAAAAAGTGATTTTTTTGTTTTGAATGTAGTTTGGTAAGTGACTTAGTTGGTTGAAAATGGTTAAATTTAGGAACTTTGAAGGGGATTTTGTGTTCTGAATGTGGTTATAGTAGGTGACTTAGTTGGTTGAAAATTCTTAAGTTTAGGGACTTTGAAGGGGATTTTGTGTTTTGAATGTGGTTATGGTAGGTGACTTCGTTGGTTGAAAATGGTTAAGTCTAGGGACTTTAAAAGGGTTTTTTTTTTTTTCGAATGTGGTTTTATTTTGAAACTTAGTTGGTTGAAAGTGGTTAAGTTTAGGGTCTTTGAAGGGGATTTTTTTCTTTTGAATGTAGTTTGGTTAGTGACTTAGTTGGTTAAAAATGGTTAAGTTTAGGAACTTTGAAGGGGATTTTGTGTTCTGAATGTGGTTATGGTCGGTGACTTCGTTGGTTGAAAATGGTTAAGTCTAGGGACTTTAAAAGGATTTTTTTTTTTGGAATGTGGTTTTGTTTTGAGACTTAGTTGGTTGAAAATGGTTAAGTTTAGGGACTTTGAAGGGAATTTTTTTTTGGAATGTGGTTTCGTTTTTAGATTTAGTTGGTTGAAAATGGTTAAGTTTAGGGACTTAAAAAGTGATTTTTTTGTTTTGAATGTAGTTTGGTAAGTGACTTAGTTGGTTGAAAATGGTTAAGTTTAGGAACTTTGAAGGGGATTTTGTGTTCTGAATGTGGTTATAGTAGGTGACTTAGTTGGTTGAAAATTCTTAAGTTTAGGGACTTTGAAGGGGATTTTGTGTTTTGAATGTGGTTATGGTAGGTGACTTCGTTGGTTGAAAATGGTTAAGTCTAGGGACTTTAAAAGGGTTTTTTTTTTTTCGAATGTGGTTTTATTTTGAAACTTAGTTGGTTGAAAGTGGTTAAGTTTAGGGTCTTTGAAGGGGATTTTTTTCTTTTGAATGTAGTTTGGTTAGTGACTTAGTTGGTTAAAAATGGTTAAGTTTAGGAACTTTGAAGGGGATTTTGTGTTCTGAATGTGGTTATGGTAGGTGACTTAGTTGGTTGAAAATGGTTAAGTTTAGGGACTTTAAAAGGGATTTTTTTTGTTTTGAATATAGTTTGGTAAGTGACTTAGTTGGTTGAAAATGGTTAATTTTAGGGACTTTAAAAGGGATTTTGTGTTTTGAATGTGGTTATGGTAGGTGACTTAGTTGGTTGAAAATTCTTTGATCTAATTCGTTGAATCTTATTGATTGCGTAGATGGAACCTGATTATAGCTAGATATTTCACCAGAACAATAAAAATAGAATGGGTATTAGGCAGGAATTTGTTGAAGGAGTCAAAAGATTGGTTGAACATGCTAAGACACTTGATGTTTGGACATGTTTTGGGGTTATTCGGTGTCCTTGTGTTCGATGTGATGGTATAAATCCTCTAATTGAAGAAGAAGTAAAGGAACATCTTTATAGAAAGGGGTTTCACGAGGACTTTTTAAGATTACGTGGTATTCATGGTGATGTTGCGCAAAATAACTTTGTTGTTGGAGAAAGTAGTAATCAAAACAAAACCTATAGGCCGGGTGGAAGTTGAGAATGTGCTGGAGACTACGTATCAAAATGAAATGCAGATTGATCACCAGCTAGTGGATGTTGAATTAGGGGACGGTTTGAATCACCCATAAAATATATTTGAAGAAGTTAATATTACCGAAGAAGAGACGGAGTGGGTAGGAGATGAGGAAACCTTCGAAGAGGGTGAATGATTTAGTAGAGAGTCTTCAGAAGAGGAGGATTAGTTGTGTAGGTTGTATTTATTATGTATTGATGTCTTTATGCTTTGTACTATATATTTACCTTTATGTTTCTTGTTTAAGATTGATATGTAGTATACTATTTAAGTTTGTTGTTTTCACTTTTCCCTGATTTATATAGTAATAAAAATATTCTTGTCTATATCTCGTGTTGTTGGAGCGATTTGAAATATGAATTAGTAACTTGAAATTACTTACTTGGAATATTTTCTTATATATATATTCATGTTGTAGCAACTAACTACTTGTTAACTTAACATAATTTAGATGCCAGACAAAGATGACAGAGGTAAAGGAAAGATTGATACTACGAAACCAAAAAAAAAACAACCTCCTGCTTATAGACGACCGAAAGGTATTCACATATCTGAGGGCCGGTATACCAATGGGCCAGCACGACCCTCATATTCTAGGTCGTCCGAGGATTTGATACCTACTCCTACACATGTGGGGCCACTACATGGGTCTACACCAATCTATTCTGCTTCTATGACCGCGCCACCGCCAGCACAATACTGTTAGACGACCGCTGGCCCCTCCAAACATCTACCATCATCGATACCCTCCTGCAACAGTCACGCAGCTTCGCACAGTGATTCTGCTGGATCTATTGGGTTGTCGGATCTTCATCTTGGAGGCACTCCATCTGGTGCTTCAGATCCACCCATGTTAGTGCATCCACCATCACTTACTAGGCAGCCAGGAGACAGAGATGATTCTGGGAGGATTTATATTGTTCCAGTTGCAAGAGGGTAAGATTTTTAAATATAATAATGTTACTCATTTTTCCATTACTATTTTATTGTTCTCGATGAAATTACTGTTTGATCTTGTAATGTAGGTTTCGGCCAGATAGTGGAGTGGGACAAACGGTGCGAATATGCATTAGTCGGCACTTCAACGGCTACTGGACTAGCTGGCAAAGGGTTCCAGAACTTGACAGGAAAAGAATGTTTGAAGAATTTAAGGTAAGGAATTAACTTATCGACTACTTATTAACAATTTTTTAGAACACAAGATTGAATATTATATTTTGATTGTAGAAATTTTACTGGTGGAATGATGCAAATGAATTTCTTATAAAGAAGAACTTTTTCATAAGATGTAGAGCCAGATTTAACGATCTCTTGGATTATGCCCAAAAGAAATCGGTAAAACCTAACTGGATTCCTGAACCCATATGGACATTGTACCAGCGCTAGTGGAATAGCTCAGAATACCAATTGTTGAGGGAAAAAGGAAAGAGGGCTCGGGCATCATCCAAGGGTGGCTCCCTACATACTGCAGGTGCCAGAAGTACTCTTGCTGTGAAGGAAAAATTGGTATGTAACTTTTACACTTTTAATTCTTTGTTTCTATTTAAATTTTTTTATTATTTGAACATTGATAATTTTTTCACGTGCAGGAAAAAGAAAAGGGTAAGGAACTACCAACTGATGAGCTTTTCAAGGAGACTCATCTGAGAAAGAAAAAGACTCCGATTGATGAAGATGTCTGGGTTGAACCTTGTGAAAAAGTTGTCCACGTAAGAAACAAATTTTGAATTTATGAATCTTTTTCTCAAAGTTGATATTATTCAATTATACTACTTTAATATTTTTTGACTGTTAGTATTAACTTTACCTTGAATATAGGAAGAATTTAGGCATCTTGTTGGTGAGTATAGTAGTAGTCAGCCTCCTGAAAGTCAGAGTGACCCAATACCCCAGCATGTACAGAATGAGTTATGGACAAAAGTTTCGGGTCCTGCAAATAGAGGTCATTTCTACGGATGCCACATAGAATTTTTTGGCGATAATATCATGTGTTCGTCCGGCCCTGCATACTCTAGCTCTTCAGTTGATACAGAAACCATTGTAAGACTACAAAATATGATTTCTCAACTCACTGAAGAGCTTGCTGAACAGACAGAGAGGAATGCTGAACAGAGTACGAAGCATAAGAAGACGGAGGAGGCAACAACATCACAAATCAGGATGCTGCAGCAGCAGTTCAGTTATTTCATTCAGACTGCGGGAGTTATTCCACCATGTTCTGGTGATGCAGTTCGGGATGCAAAACGTCTAGACCCCTTGGATGATTTCAGCACGGATGATGATATGGAAGACGAGGATGAATTTGATGACGATGACTGTTAGTTTTTTTATTTTTATATGTCTTGTACTTTAAATTTAGACATTTTGTTGTTTGAAACTATTGTTGTAGTTTTTTCGTACTCACCTTTGTTGGATATTTTGTATGTGTTGTACACATTTTAAAATTTTCATTTGATTTTTTTTTGTTGTTGTTGTTGTATTTTCATTTTGGTTACTGTTGTATATTGTTGTTGCATGTTGTATTTAGGTTTTTAATTTTATTTTTTAAATTCCCAGAAAAATTGACTACAAGTGGTCGGTTTTCTTATAAAATTAATTTATTAATTTTAATAAAAACCGACCACATGTGGTAGGTTTTAAATTAAATTAATTTATTAAATAACTGACCACTGGTGGTCTGTTTTTATTTAAATTAATTTATTAAATAACCGACCACATGTGGTCATTTGTTTTTCCTAAAATTATTTTTTCAATTTAAATAAAATAACAATGAATTTTAAAAATAAATATATATTTTTAAAAGAACCGACCACTGGTGGTCGGTTTTTAAAAAGCTACCGCTATTTTTTCGACCATAAATTTTGATCGATTTTGTGGTCGGAAATTGGAGAAAACCGATCACACTCGATTTTTGTGGTCGGTTTTCCCTTTTTTTTAGTAGTGAAAGTTTCTCAACTAAATTGCGAATATCAAGCAAATGGTGAAGCTGCTTTAATTTTCCTAATCTCTTGGTCTTGCTTGTTGCCCATCTGTAGTTTCATTTGATTGCCATATTTTCATGAACATCTCTGTTTTCGAAATTCCCAATAGATGATGATCAGAGAGTAAATCTGCAAAATCAATTATAAACATCATAGTTAGTATATTTAGTTTTCCACCATCTTTTGAAGATAATAGTGGTACGTTGATTTGTATGTTGAATTTTCAAAGGGTTGCCTAAGAAATTCCAAATCTAGTTAGGTGCTTCACTTTCAACTGTTGGGTGTATATATGTATTTTATTATTAAAAATAATATATTAAGTGTATGTGTTAGTTGGGTATAAATTGAGGTAAAAGATGACTATTAGTTTTTGTAACATATATGACAATTAGTTCTTGTAACTCTCATAATCATTAGTTCTTATAACTTCATGATCATTAATTTCACACAACTTATGTAACATCAAGATTATTCATCTATTTATATTACTACTCTTCATTCATCTTATTCATTATTCAATTCAAAGATGAATATCTCTCCTATAAATAGAGGTTGCATATTTTTAAATGTACAAGAAAATATGATAAGTGTGGAAATTATATTAGTGAAAGAGAGATTCGAGACAAAGAAAATATTCTAAAGTCTCCAACTATATTCACTATACAAAAGAGAGTAACTATATTAGTGAAAGAGAGAGTTGAAGATGTAGAATATTTGAGATAAAGAAAAATATTCTACATCTTCAACTATATTCACAATACAAAAAAGAGTAATAATATGTTGAAGGAAGGTGCTCTTATGGTAGAGCTTTGGACTCTTCAACTAATTTAGAGTTGATTGAATTATACATCGTTGATGAGTTCTTGAATCATAGAGGGGACAAGTCAAGAATTGATATTGCTGAATCGGTGTAGATTATGTCGTAATGGGCTTAAAGAAAGCGAAATATTTGTTCCTCAGCCAAAAAGAAGATTATCTGATTTTTCTTCATTTCTTATTTATTTTATTTTTCAACTATAATTATTATAATTTGTAGTACATTACACCAACATCAACAAAGAAGTGTTGGATGATTTCATGAGTACATACCCTGCAACAAACACACATGGACCTCCTATCAGACCGAAATTTGCTAATGGTGTCATCAAAAGGAACTTTCCTCTTAAATATTCTCCAACTTAGAGAAGAAATTTTAGGAGGACTTTTGCTATGCCATAGAGTATATTAAGAAAGTGTCAGGTACTTTTGTTAGTAGAAGAGTCATCTTCTGTTAATTGTCAAAATGGAAGGTCTGGTTATTATGATCTCCTTTATTAATATTAGCAATGCATTGAGCAGCCTGCAACGGTAACAAGGTAAGAAGAATTAAGTGAAGGAATTATGAATTAAGTAAAAGAAACTAAGATAAAATAAAATGTCAACACTTTAGGAAATTTAGCTAGATTAATTTGATTATAATGTTAGTACACACATAAACAAAGATGAATTATAAAATAAAGGAAAAAATGCATAAAGTATCAAACTTAAGCATGCAATTACAAAAAATAACAATAATTTTATTAAATTACATTTTGTAACATCCATAGCATTATTTTATGTGGTCCCTACTTTTTACCCACTTGAAGAAGTTACTGTCAGTTTCCCTATTTTCACGCCATTAGCCTTCTCTTTCATTATTTTGAAAGATCTTTTTCCGTTTTTTCACCCTAAACGATATCTTCCCGCTCTAATTTTTTTTCACTTAGCACGATTTTAGCATCATCAGTAAAGATTATCTTCATCTATTTCAGGTAACTCTTAATTTAACTATTGCATGTTAGCATTTTTTTTTGGGGTAAATTTTAGAATTAGCATACTCTAATATATCTCAAAATCAGAATTTAAGATTTTTGATTTTAAGGGCGGAACAAACACCAAAATACAAATATATAGTGGTATAAATAATTCGAATTTGGTCTATGATTGTGGACCATCTTTTATTCTTGGATTAATTCTAGAAGATGTAGTTAAAGTTGTTTCAAATTCTTTACAGACGAAGAAATCTGAGAAACCGGAGGATATTAGGTCGAAGTTTCGTAACGATCCGCTGAAGATGAAAAAAATTTTGAAAAAAAAACGTTGAAGAAATCGCCTTCTCAAAAGGAAAAAAAATCAAAAAAAATCCAGATGAAAAGGAAAGCGAAAGAAATTGAAGGTTTGACTTAGGTTGATGAGGATGTTCAGATCTCTTTTGATGATGATTCTGAAGATGTTAGCGAGGAGGAGGTATTTTTTTGTTCTAAATGTATTTTTGGGTAAAATGTATTTTTGCCCCAAGAAAAGATGTTAAAGTTATATGTATTTTTTTTTATGTAATTAATATGTATTTTGATGTTATCATGATATTTACTGATTAAATGATGATTTGTGAAGATGATATATGTATTAATGAGGATGTTCAGATATCTGTTTGATATATGTATTTTTAGTATATGTGGTATGTATTTTTCAGTGTTGGTTTCAGTTTTGATACTATAAAAATACATATGCATGTTAGTTTAAGCTTAAATACCAGAACAGTCTATTGACTATATGTATTTTTAGTATATTTGATATGTATTTTTCAGTGTTTGTTGCAGTTTTGATATGATAAAAATACATTTGCCTGTTATATGTTTTTGATTTTTATTGGATGATTGATTTGTTGGCTGTATGTTATATGATTTTTTTTATAGGTGATGCAGGATGAAATATTCATTGTCAAAAAACTTTCAAGATTTGCACCACACATGTGTTCTTACAGTGACAAAGATATTTATGGAAGCATACGTGCAATTTTAAACAAGGAACAGTTTAAAAACTTTTGCGAGAAAAATATTTTTGGTTATTTTATGAAGAAGCAACAATGTGTGGTGCAAGCACAATTGTGCAGAGGCGTTATGACGCTTGAGGTGAAGGGTAGTTCTTCTTCTGGGATTTTGATTTGTGCTAATGGGGCCTTTCTTAATTTTACTCCCAGGGAATTTTCCATCATAATTGGATTGAATTGTGTGTCAAATAGGTATAACTTTATTTTTGACAAGGGTGTACTAAATAGGATAGTTGAGAAGTATTTCAAAGGGGCAGAAATTATACAAAAAAGACAACTATTTCTAGCATTCACAGAGAGAGTATGGGGGGAGAACAATGATGCGGATGCTGAGAAATTTGCAATCCTATACTTTCTGTATTCATTTGTCTTATCTAATATTGAAACTGTGGTAATACCCCGTCTTCATTTCGATTTGGTCGATAGTGGAAGATATAAGGATTTTCCATGGGGTTCTTTATCTTTTGAAGATTTGTCCAGAAGTTTGAACAACCGGTTGAAAGCTGGTGGTCAATTTTATTTGATTCAAGAAATGCCACTGGCTATTCAAGTGTAGCTTTACGAGTGTTGGTCAAATGTCCCACCAAAGATTGCATTGAAGATTGATAATAGGATTCCCCAATTATTAAATTGGAAGACGACTGCACCTTGTCCACGCTTTGAGTTTTTAATGAATGCTATGTTTAATGACGATGGCAAGGTTTGTTCTTAATAAATACATATGTATTAATATGTATTTTACAGTATATACATATATATATATATATATATATATATATATATTCATTTACAATTGTTTAACTGATTTTTTAACATTTATTATTTACCTATTATTCTAGTTTGTCTTTAAGAACATAGAGCCAACGAAAAAGGAGCTGTCAAAATTGCGAATACCACAGAAGGATGCAACACAACATAAACGTTCTATTGATTCTGATGACGACTTCTAGGATCCACCACCAAGAAAGAGCAACGAACATTCAAAGAAGAAACAAAAGGTTGATTCCTCAACACCAGTAGTGAAGAAACCTTTAAGAAAAAAACAAGTAGATAGTTTTGACGAGCATACTCAAATGAGGACACCAGCTCCTCGTGCTGTAAAGGCTGATGGAATGAAGAAACCAATTTTCAAGTCAATTCCAACACGGCAGACATCTTCTTCAAAAATGATGAAAGTTAAGCAAACAGCTCGGGTTATTTTTCCTTAGGTACACTCAAAGCCAGATATTCATGTAGAGGAAGTAACTGTGTCAAATCCTGAGAGTCATGTTGACAAACAAGCCTTTATTTCTAAGAAAGATTTTGATGCATTTCACGATGAGGTACTTTTTTTTTTACAAATATTTTGTTTTTCATGAAAAAAAATTTGTATATAGATTTTTTATCAAAACAGGTTCGTCGCGAATTTAAAGTAATTTGTGGTCTAATGAGAAAAAATTTAAAAAGTTGAAGAAAGCATTTGCTCAAATTAAGGTAAATTTTTTCCTTGAAAATCTTAGTTGATTTGAATATATATACTTATTGGACTTCCTTATACAAATACTACACACTTTGTAAAATAACTCGTTATGTTATTGGACACAATTTTTTCAGGAGGAGATTGAAGATATTGAAGCTGATAAGCAGGAAATGTTGATGACGGAGAGTTAGAGCAATCTGGACAACATTTCAGTCCCGATGTTGTTCAATCTCCGGATAATATTTCTAATGATACAAAGGTAAATATTAAAGTTCCAAATACATATTTATTTGTACTTTTGAATTTTATATTCATAATATAGCTGAGGTTAATAGACTGTCAAATTTGCAATAGAATTGAAGATTGACTTAGTAACAGTAAATATTATTTGGTTCATTAAAAACACTATAACATGCGACACAGTGTGTTTTTAGTTTTATTCATATGTATTTTTAACACTGCATATGTATTTTTTAAAACTATATATGTATTTTTAAAAATTACATATGTATTTTTAGTTTTATTCATATGTATTTTTTAACAATGCATATGTATTTTAACAATGGATGATTATTTTGTTATGTTCTATAATATGTATTTTTGAGTTTGATGTTATATATAAATATGTATATTCTATTTCCAAAAAAAAAAAAACTTTGACTCAAGTATTAATAGGTTATTTTAATTTGTATATGTATTTGTAGCAACAACATGCAGATAAAGATCCTGAACTCCAGAATATGGATTATGTTGGTACCGAAAAATCACCACAACGATTAAGTTTGGAGGTTGATCAGGAATTGGAGGCAAATTTGCTTGGTAAAAAGGTAAATAATTAAGTTTCATAGATATATTCATTTGAATTCACATATATAAACAGATGCAAGTACATGTTTGTTTGATGTTTTGATTTTTATACTTATTTTCAAGGGGTGCACTATTTTGCATTCTAAAAAAATGAATGTTGAAATTGATTCTCAACAATTAATCCCTGATGAGCTTCTCCAAAGTATAAATTTGGATTACTTATATTCTGAGAAGGTTGTTCAACATGATTGTCAAGTATGTATAGTGATGTTAACTTTATCTTCATGTCATGTAATAATCAATAGAAAAATTAAATTTTTTCTTTCATTTTTTGGCAGACCAGCGATGAGAAAATTGATGAAACAATTTTATCTGATTCGCAATTCACAATCCCTGCTAAGATTTACCTAGCCTAAATGTGTATCAAATACAAAGCATCATCATACATCCATCGGCGAACCGTCAAGAAGAATCTCATCATGAAATTTTGGATGCAAAAACTTCTGAGACTGTTATTGAAAATCATGATTAAGTATGTATCTAACTATTATATATTTTGAGTTTATTTAGGTTCAATTTGATGGAAAAAATGTAATATTCTTTTTTAAATCTTTTTGTTAGATCAACAGAGGAATCACTGATTCAGAGGTAGAACTTGATACCGAGGAGCAAGTTAGAACACCTCCTAATACAAGAAGTAACCAATGATGAACAGAGGGATGAAAAATTGTAGCCTGATTCACAAAATACAATCCCAGATGAGTTTCTACCTAGCTTGAATGTCTACAATCAAAAAAGCATCATCATCCATCCATCCGCTAATCGTGAAGTAAAAACTCCCAGACCAAAGTTAAGGATTAGGCGACCATCAAAATTCAAGAAATCGCCATACACCGAAAAATTTGGTTCAGCTACTAGTAAGTACAATAAGATATATATAATTTTTTATGTAATATGTATTGCAAATACGTTTGTATTTATTAAGTTTTTATATTCTACAATTATATAGGGAGCTCAGCAGGGGTAATACGCATATTCCCCCCGAAACATTCATTTTTATATCACCCGATTGATGGGATAAAAGATACAAAGATTGTGAAGAACTTCAAGGACTAGATTTCTGCGGACCTATTAAAAGCTACTTCTAAGAGGTTGTTCTTTTGAATAGTGACAAATTATTTTTTTGTATTAATACATGTTTTCATGGTTTACCAAATCCTTAAAATACATAGGAAAGTAAAAGTGGATCACTACAAGAGGAGAAAATCAGAAATTTCGAAGATGCATTTTGGTGTTGAGACTGTGGAAGACAAAACTGGTTCTATACGATGGGATTTGTAGATCAGATATGAACAGACTCGGTTAGTATATTATTTTGGAATGAAAATTTCTCCATTTCATCTGTAACAATACCATATTAGGTTACATTGAAATACATTGGTTTAACGTGTATGTATTTTTAAGAATTCAAAGTATGATATAGCATACTATATCAAATACTGTTGCATATACTATGCAGATAACATTGTCTGCATGTAACTGAACTTTAAGAATGCAATTTTTGATACACAAGCCATCTACATTAATATAAAAAAATTGCATATGTATTTTTTACTTGCATAGACTGTAATATTTAGAATACAATTTTTTTGAATGCTCTAAAGTTTGTCATATTCACTAATGCACCATATTAATCTCTGCTTTTACTACTTGAGGAAGAAGTCGAAGTATGGGCCGCACAGTTCGTACAAAAATGAGCCAAACAAATCATACAAATACAGTATAGTTGACTGCAATTTTATGAACGTAATTACATTGTTGAATGATGTATATTTTATGGATGCTCAAAATCTTAAAGAAGGGGGATAGGAGCACCATCTTATGGAATACATCCATGGGTTTCGTATGCATGTCGCAGTGCCATGACATACAGTCGAAGACATTTTTATTCCGATCAATCTAAAGGAAAATTGGGTTCTCGCGGTTTTATCATTTTCAGAGAGGTGTATATTCTTGTATGATTCATATGAATCCAGTGGTCATTATGCGGCTGTTCTTGCTGAGATCGAGAAAATAGAAAAGATTATTTCATTGTGTCTCCAAGCATGTGATTTCTATGTTAAGAAAGGGATTGATCATCAAAGCCATCCAAAATACAAAGACAAAGAATCCTCAGATATGTTTGATGTTTTATTTCAAGATGATTTGCCTCAACAACCTAGTGGAAGCTTGTAAGTTTTGAAATTACATATACCAAAACTGTATCTTTGTACAAAATATATTTCACCATTTAATCAAATTTCTTTATTTTTTTGTAGGGATTGTGGTGTGTTTATGGTTATGTATGCAGAGTGTCTTTCTTATGATCACAAAGTTATTGCGTCTGAGTTCGACCCTAACACACTCCATACAAGATATGCTGCACTTTTATGGGATTATGGGATCCGAAAACAAGAAGCAAATGCTATTAGTAATGTCAAAGCACCCGTGAGGCCTGCAAGGCAAAGTAGAACAACTAGTGTCACTGAAGTTGTTGATGTATGATGGTTTATTGATTTTTTACTTTTTGTACTTTAAAAACTAGTTTATGGATGTAGGTTTTGATTGTACAGACTAATTATATGTTTTGAATTTGTTCATATTTCATGAAGTTCTACCTTTTACGGTGAGATTTTGTTAAAAAATACTTGCGTAGTTTTTATATTACATTTACAAATACATATATTGTATAACAATACATATGCAGTGTTAAAATCAAATATTGCAAAAATACATATGGACCATTCCTAATATGTATTTTAGTATGTTGTTGTTGTTCTTTAAAGTTTTTCACCACATTCCTATATTGTTAAATACAACATGTAGTGTTAGATTTAAGGAGTTCAACATTTTACTGTGAGATTTAGTTAAAAAATACATATGTAGTTTTCATATTATCCTTAAAAATACATATGTAGTAAAAATCAATTGTTTCAGCAAAAAAATACATATGAAATATTAGAAACAAACACTTAAAAAATACAACTGCAACATACCTAATACGCATTTTTACTA
This sequence comes from Capsicum annuum, assembly GCF_002878395.1. Lineage (NCBI taxonomy): Eukaryota > Viridiplantae > Streptophyta > Magnoliopsida > Solanales > Solanaceae > Capsicum > Capsicum annuum. The sequence continues at coordinate 12,624,961 of NC_061119.1, read as the reverse complement.
TATTTTCATTAACTATAATTATAAATTAGGATTTAAATTAAAGTGTAATTTGACATTTTAATGCAGTTATTTACAAAATATATATGCAGTGTTGATATTTTGCTATAAAATACATATGGATTGTACGTTATAAATATTTTCCCAAATAATACATATTTCGTGTTAATATAAAGATGTTGGAAAATACATATTGATCAAACCTAATATTTAATTTTTGATATGTGTTCATTTAAAATAATCATACTTGAGAATTTGAATTAAAGATAAATTTGACTTTTTTATGAAGTTATAGGTTTGTCTATAGTTACAAAATACATATGCAGTGATTATATTTTTTAAAAAAAATACATTTGTATTATACATCAAATGTATTTTTACAATATAAATTCATACGCAGTAATAACATTATGCAATTCAAACATATATTTATATGTCACATATATTTAAAACTTTAAACAATTACGAATCATGTACTTGTTTTGTTAATCAAACCTTTAACCTAACATATATTTACTATGGCAAAAATACATATGAACTGCTGCTTAAAAATACATATGTAATGTACAGATTTTGAAACATATATAGCTCCATTATTCAGATATTACTGTCTTCAATTGTCAAATGATTCATAAATGCATTAACTAAACTGAATTAGTTCATCATTATAAAAAAAAATTAAGAAAAAATACAGAAAAAGAAATGTATCATTTGCGATATTTCCTACAAGAGCGCCTATTGTGATCCTTAGCCCCACAACCACCACATGAGTTGATATTCTTCTTCCAAACATATCCCGACCTGATTTTCCACGATCCTTCTTTGCAGGTCTTCTTGGAGGCCTTTTGTATTTTGGAGGCAGTAATATTTCACAAAGTGTGGTCTCTGAAATTATCCAGTCATCGTTGTGTGGCAACGGGTAGATTGGAACATCATATGTCTTCAAAACTGTTTTTGGTTTAAACAAATCAGAACAGTATGGCCCCTTCTCAAAAAAAAATTTCTCTAACACCGCACAAGCATGTGCACATGGTATCTCATCTATTTGAAAAGCATTACATGAGCATTTCTTTTCTTTGATGCAAACAATGAAGTGTTTTTGTTTGTCGTGTACTGTATATACATATTCTATGGCTGGTACAACCTGACATAAAAATAAAAAGATATTTATATAATAAAAATACATATGCAGAGTACATTTTTACAGAGCAGCCAAATACATATGCAGTTGTTAGTAATTTTCAATACAATAATATACATATGCAAAATACATATTATGTATTTTAAATGTTCATATTTGTTATGTTTTATATCTTTTCATTTATTTACAACTACATGGAAAGTATTTTCACATTGATACTTTATGCATTTTATCCTTTCATATTTATGTTTCCATAATTAAAATTTTCACAAATCAAAAAGGTAATACCATCATACGGGTACACAAAGCCTTGTTCTCACTAAGTATGTCATTAAACTTTCCAATGAGTGTTGTGAAGGTATATGAAGCCTTCTGCCTATTTGCACAATTTCATTTTGCAACCAGTAATCGAACTTCCTCAAGAAAGTCATAAATTGGCAGTTCTCTAGCTGATACAAGCACTCCATTTATTGACTCTGCAATGTTTGAAGTCAAAGTCCATCCTCTGTAAACTATTGCATACGACCTAGCCCACTTTTCGTAACCGGACAATTCCAAATATATCTTCACCCTCTTATCAGCTGCCTCAACTTTTTTTATTAACATGTGAAATTCTAACTTTGAATATGATTTGGTCATTGTATAAAATATCTCCGACAATGCATCGTGTGACTTTCTGTAAAGTTTTTTCACATTACCCCATAGATGCCACATACATGCATAATGTGGAACATCTTCATATACATCACCAACAATCTTTATGATGCTTGGATTCCTATCAGACACAACACACATGTTTTGTCTAACCTCGTACGCTTCCTTTAGATTCTCGAAGAACCACGTCCAAGATGCATCATTTTCAGAATCAAGCACACCATATGCCAAAGAAAATATATGACTTGTATACATAATTCATAATTTTCAGAATCAAACACAACATATGCCAAAGAAAATATATAACGCGCAGGCCGATTTAAATATAGTTAGGAACTGTATATGTATTTATTACAATATAGTTCAATTAAAATGTATATTTTATCTACCAGAAATTATATCAATTACATATAATAAAATTTACATCAACCTCACTATCAAACATAATCAATTTTACATGTTTCATTTAGAAAACTTTGAACATATATCTAATTATATACATATATGTATATATGAATTGGATATATGTATTTTTCAACTCTACAATAGAAAGCCAAAAAAAAAATACAACCAGTTATAGTAATTAAATGATACTAACCTGCTCCATCCGTTGTATATGCTGTTACAAATGCTCCAGTATACATTCCTCTCAGATGACTAGCATCGACAACTACGACTGGTCTACAATGATCAAATCCTTTAATGAATGCATGTAGAGCGATAAATACATACAAGAACGCATTATCATTTGTCTTCTTCATTCTTATATGTGAATCCGGATAGGTAGTATTTAGAACATATAAGTATGATGGCAGTTTCCCATAAGATGCTGATGGCTTACCCTTCAATTCTTCTAACGCTCTTTTCTTTGCCCTCCAACATAAAGTGTATGTCAAATCCATACCAAAATCTTCCTTCATGTCATTTTTTATTTCTGTCCACTGTATTTTCTTTTGTGATTTTTAAATTTCTGTTTAACCATACCAGCTATCAACATACTAGTTGCATGCTCCTTTGGATAGATATTGTCCTTCACCGGACATGTATGTTGAGGTTTGAATTTTCTTATTTTAAACATTTATGTTTCTCATATTCCTGATGCACGCATTAAAAACTCACAGTTTCTTGATTTGCAAAACAATATATACCTGCACGCAACATAATTTATTACATTAAAAATACATATCCAAACTAATATTAAACAAAATCTGAGAGATATAGAATGTACGTACGTTTTCTTACTTGACCTTTTACTGCGCGTTTGAAACTTCTCCCTAATTAAATAGTCCTTCATGACTGACTTTAAAATTCTTTTTCTCAAGTAAACCTGGTCTTCCTCAACATGCTTATGATGTGGGTCTGAGATAATCACCTCAACAGGATCCATCTCAAAAACATCTAAAGCTTCTGTATTTTCACAAACCACCAAAGCTCCTTCATTTGTTGTATTTATCACTGTTTTCAAGTTATTACAGTTGATTCCTCTTTCAGCAACACATATAGATGAACTTGTCAAGTTGCTCCCTACAACTTTATCCAAAATGCTTACATATAAAGGAAGACAATTCATGTCTTGTATCAGCTTTTTCTGCAATATAAACACTTTTAAACCCATGTCGTTATGTATTTCTATCTGCCCTATATTAGGAGTGATTTGATATTCCACTAGAATACGTTTGATGGTTAAATTCACACTTAAGTGAGATGCCAAAACATCGTGCAGCTCAACGAATGTGGCTGATGTACTCAACAGTATAGCATCAGTGACATATTCTTCGAAGTTCTTTTCGTACGTCCATCGACCAGAGTGCTTCACAAGGACTGGTATGCTTCCCATTTCTAAAATACAAAATACATAAACTATTTGATCAAACGAAAGTAAAACAGGCACCAAACATATTATCACATATACACTTATACTCTCAAATTCCCACAAGGAAAACAAAAATACATATGCAGTGTTTACATATATCGCATATAAAATACATATGCAGTGTTAAAACTAAGCATATCAAAAAAATACATTTGGAGTATAACTAATTTGTAATTTGATATGTTACATACAAATTTGTCAAATATCTCTTCTTATAACACGCATTTTTCAGATTTACGTGCAAACAAAGATACACAACCAACATCTCAATTAAAAAAATACATACACATAAGATTACCTTAAACTAAAATATTTTTGCAAATATACATTTATATATCAAAACTCCTACAACAAAACAAAAAATACATATGCACCATTACCATTAACAATATCAAAAATACATATGCAGTGTTATCATTAAACGCATCAAAAATACATATGGACGAAGATATTTTATACTTTTATCTGGGTTCATAGAATATCGTCAACTTCAACAGAAACATTGGTTCAATCAATTATCTAGTATTTCAAAAAAAAAAAATGAATGTATTTCAATTTGAAAGTTGTTTACAATTATTCTGTTGTTAAAACAATCAATATAACAACAAACGATCATCAAAAATAGAGTCGAATACTGTTTTTTTTCCCATTGAAACAACTTTAAAGATGAAATTTGCAACAGATACTTGCATTCCAATTTTACTGCTGTCTTGGTTATAACTCTAATTTGTTTTACAATTTTTTCACATACAAATTAACGACGACAACCAAAACTTGATAAGCACATCAGTAATGGTAAAAAAAAGTGAACTGAATAGCAATAATGGTTATGTACCTTGAACAGCAGTAATGGTTGAATTTTCAACTGACAGTTGAATTCAAACAAATATAATAGATGAATCAACAATTGAATTTGATTCAGTTGAATAACTGCTTCGTTCTGCAATTGCTGTTAATTTCGCATAAGAATCAGTTCAATTTAATTAAGCAATACAGGGTTGGTTTAGAAGAAATTGAAAAAAACAATATCCAGCTGTTAATGGTGAAAAACTAAAATTTGAATTATTTGATTATAACGGATGTCACGTTTTTTAAGTGTTTTAAATGGAAAAAGAATCAACATATTTCCTTGATTGGTAATTATACTATATATAACTCAACTAATTGCAGTTAATTAAGTGCAGTAATTTTTTTGTAGACGTATTTTTACAGTAACATTTTTTAAAAATACAAAATAAAAGTTGCTATAAAATGTAATTATGAAATTGTTTCTATAAAACTAGTAATTAGGCTCTTAAGTATGCTACTTGTGAATTTTACCCTAAAATAAACTACAAAAATAATACAAAAATTGAAATTGAACCCTTCATGGGCTCATCAATAAAGCTGTCGAGCTTTTGAGCTTTGAATTATGGACTTTGGGTCCATTTTCTGAAGTGTATATCAACAGTATATCATGAATATCTCCCCTTTATTTTTTGTATATACATTGTATATCAGCATATAAAAACCCATGTACAAGCTTCCAGCTTCATTATACATCATATCTTGGCTTATTCCAGCCATCTTTGACTTGCAAAGCACCCATATATATTGCGTATACTAGTGTTTACCAGCCTCGTTTTTCGCTAGTCCCTTTGAACTTTTGGGACTTGATCCCGGAGAGATGTAAGGATATGGAGAGTCTCATGGACTCATTTCAAGATTCCATGCAGCAAAGAAATAAATAATAAATTAGTACATGACATTTTGCGGAGCATAACGTTATGAGGGGAACTATAAGAATCGTAACAAATTGCGAGAATACAAAAATCATGAAAACAAGCACACTATTTAAAAATAGAACCCCAATTCTATCAAAACAAGTAGACTATTAAAATAAGGTCTCAATTCTATTAAAACAAGCACACTATAAAATAAGCTTATTATA
>NC_061119.1:12556568-12616366 GCF_002878395.1 Capsicum annuum | reverse complement strand
GACAAGTTTGTAAAACTTGTTGCGCCCAACGAACTCAGTCGAAATAATGACAGAGTGTTCAATTTACGATTACAATTTCCAAATACCAAATAAAAAAAGAAAAGAAAAGATAAATGCAAAGAGTATGAAGTCCTTACCCATTTTGGAACAGGACTACGAGCCTATTACTACGAATTTTCACCACCAAAACTCGACTTGGATTTACCTGCGTTGAATCGTTCTTGCGAAAATTATTTCAACGAATTTAAATAAATTTCACCATGAACTTCTTGGTTATGTAGGGTTAGAGGTGCGCACCTCCATAACCCTCAATTTTTTCCCCTAGAAACCCCCCTTCAATGGAAGTCTCGATTCCTATTTATAGCCGAAAAAATCTCATTTACCATTCAAAAAATAGTCTGTTTTTTGACAGACAATGGCTGGAAATTTGACAAAAATTTTAAAAGGATGAAAACATATCCCAAAAATGCAGATTCGAACTTATGACACCTAATTCCAATTGAATCTTGGGGTTAGAGACACACAATCCTGAGCCAAAAGTCGACAACCATGGTTCTAGGTCTGCAAAATTCAGAGACAAGATGAAAAGATAGATTTTCTGTGATTTGGAGGGTTTGTCGTTGGTTGAATGAAGTTGTTGTTCGGATCGAATTCTGGTTTCGCTGATTGCGGGTGTCGTTTGGAATTGGTTCGCTGGAGTTGTTGTTGGCTGTTGTTTTCCGCGTTGAAATTGTTGGTGTTTGTATCGTCGGAATATGGTTACTGATGTCGGTTGCTTGTCGATGGAATTGTACGGGTGTTTATTGGCTGTTTTGCTGTGTTGAAGATAAGGGGTGGTGGGCCGGTGGGCCGGTTTGGGTTTTTGGGCCTGGTGGTGTGTAGTTTGGGCTGCTGGGTTGGAAAAAAAAAAGATTAGAGGGCTGGAAGATCTTGGGCTGTTGCTATGTGTTGTCGTTATTATTTTGTTGGGTTGGAATTATTTTGGGCCTGAATTGGGGGCTGGGTAATGTTGCATTGTGACTGAAACTGATTAATTTGGATATAGATCGGGTTATAGTGAATTTTGTTGGGTAGATTAGGAATTTGGGGATTTAGGGATTCAGGCTATTTTTTGAGTATTTTTAATTTATTCAATATTAATTTAAAATCTAGCCAAATCGAAAATGTCAATTGTATTATAGCTGTAATCTAATTAATTTCAAGTGTAGCGAAATAAAGCCCGTTTGGCCATGGATATTTTCCCCTTTTTTTTCGAAAAAAAAATTTTGGAGTTGGAAATTATGGTGTTTGGCCATGAAAATTTGAAAAAAAATTCCAGAATTAAATTCCGAAAAGGGAAAACAACTTTTTGTTGTTTTCCTTTTCTCTCACTTCCAATTCTAACTTCCATTATTATTACATATAACCTTAATCTTTAAATTTTTACACAAACTCCTCTTATTAACTAAATTCCGTAATTTTTAAAAAAAGATCAAATTCAATAAAATAATTAATTCAAGTGAGAATAATTAAGAATTTTCATCAACAAATTAAGAATATATAAATTATATTTATATCTATCAATCATATTTATCAAAATATATTTTTTCTCATTTCAATTGATTATGGTTAGATAAACTTATTTAGTTCGTGCTTGTGATATTTTTATTCAAATTTTAGAATAATAACAATCATAATAATTAGTTTGTTGTTAATTAGTTTATCAATTGAAGAATATAAATTATTTTCTCAACATTTGGTTATATGTTAGTTGGTAAATTAGTAGTTGGATGATTTTGATAATTTTTAAAAGTTGAGGGTATAAAATCATATTTAAAAAGATTTTTCAAAAGTCTAAAAAAAAATTTCAAAAATACACGGACAAACGCAACTCCAACTCCAACTTCATCTTCAAATCAAACTCCAACTCTGGAAAAAAGTAGCTTTTATGGCCAAACGACTACTAAATTGAATAAAAAATTCAAAACAAATTAACAATTAATTTAATTCCGAGTTTCTTGATTTAATAAAATCAAACAAATATTTTTCTAAAACAAATTACTTTTGAGACTAAATTATATTTAAATCATAATTTTAACCTTTTGAAATAATTTTTAACATAACCCTTGACTCAAATTTAATATTTTTTTTGTAAAATAATTATTTAAGTAAAAAAATTATACGATTCCATATAATTGAATACGAAAATATATAATCATTTTATAAAATGACAAAATTACCTAAATAAATATTTTTAAAAAAATTATCCAGATTGTAACACCCCGAGTCTGTATCCCGGACGCTACACGGTGCTCATAATCTCGAAGAACTACAAACTAACCCATGACTGGTACCTAATGCAATAACTGAATAATAATAATGTAGTATGCGGAAATTAGGCGAAAAACATGCCATAAGGTTCAATATTGTAATAAAACTGAATACAATATAACAATACCAAAACTAAAACATCTGTCTGAAAAATACTCTAGTTTGAAAAAGCCTCTAAACTGACTGAAATATAGAGATGATCGGACAAGTTCCCAACTAACTCCAAACTACTGAATAAGCTGAACTACTGAAATAATCATCATGTCTTCGAACTAAGAGGACTCATAACTAATTCTATAAGATGAATATCTGAACTGCTAAGTATAATCGGGAGCCCACGCGTCTGAACTTATGATATAAAACATCATAGCAAAAAAGAAAGGTATGCGTCAGTACTTTGAATGTACTAGTATGCAAAGTGAGGTAGGTTGAAATGCATGGGTTCATATGCATGAACAATATTGACTGAATGACATGAATATAACTGAATAGGAGTACATACATGAATACGTATACTATAATCTGAGGCCGTGATAACATTGGATATTGAGTTCTGAATTACTGATTTATTGATATTTGAGTTTACTGATATTGTGCTGCTGATAACTGAGTGACTGTATCTGACAGTCTTAATCCTGTGGAACTATACTGAGTTTCGTACTGAACTGAGTGACTGTATCTGACAGTCCTGAATCTGTAGAACTGAATTGAGTTTAATTCTAAGATTGGAAGTGAAACTGAGACTGTGGGAGGTAATCATCTAACCGACATGCCCCTTTTTAAATAGATTGGGGTCCAACCTATAACCCCAGTTGGAAGGGTGTCAGCACCATGCCACGGGTAAAGACAACTGTAAGTTAACCCTCTCTGATAGGAAGCTCTTTCGTCAACTCTCGTTGGAAGAAAAACTAGTACGAGATGTATCAACCCTTGTCTGGCAGGAAGATATCCCAACCTACGCTGACTACATAGTTCTATAACGCAGAGATTGCTACTAAGGGTCAAACCATTTGCTGGCAGGAATACCCCCATCCCTGGGTTAATTCGGTGTTGAATCCTACTCCCATCTGATAGACATTGAATTGATTCCTAGTTTATACTAAGCTTAACTGAACTGTTACTAATTATACTGTCTAACTGAACTGAACTGTGTTTACTGAGTTCCGTTGACTGACGGAATACTACTGAATTTTGTTAACTAACTAAATTACTGAGGTATGAACTGGACTGGAATGATACTGAGTCTACTGAGTTTTTCCTGAGTTCTGTAACTGACTGAGAGCACTACTAATCATGACATAACTGATACTATCCTGAGACTGACCATGGCTCTAGGTAATCAGCTAAATTTTCGGGTATTAAATACCCCCAAGACTAGATAGGATAAATTATAAGACATGGCACAATCTTGAAACATGATAAATAACTACTTGATCATCATTCATTTATTGGGACATTCTAGCAAACACTTGCATGACATGAACTTGAATATATGCTAACATGATATAATTTCATTCTTTAATTCTCATGAACAACTCATCAAACACTTGGAAAACATTGTATATGCACATAGTAATAATCAACACATGAGCATCATAATTTCAAGGCTTTAACATGAATTCACATGATACTACATACATAATAATTGTTTTTACATAAATCCTGCACTTAATCATGAAATAAAAATCCAATCAACATTATAATCATGGATATACTTGAATCCAAATCATAGAAAGCATGAAATCAAGCTACTTGAAGTTTAAAAGAGTTTCTTGGACTCCAAGGATAGAAGAAACCCTTGGATGAACACTTCACATACCTTGGTTGCTAAATTCCTGAAGAACAATGGTGGAAATCTTGAGCCTTGAATTTAAAATTCAATCACCTGGGTTTTTGTTCTTGAGCAATTTATGAAATAATGTGTGTATGTTGTAAAAAGAAGGCTAAATTTCATATTTTTGGGGGCTGAAGGACGTGGGAAAAGACCTAAATACCCCTAAGGATGCGGCTTTTTAAATTACTGAAAACTGAATTATCGATGCGCAGATCTACGCGTTGTGTCATTGGAATCAGCGCGATAGCCAACGCGTTGCGTCGAGTCTGCGTCAGTTCACTGAAAATTGCCACTGGGAGCCAAAGAAAATATTGATTGACACGATGGCCGACGCACCGCATCGAGATCGCGTTGATGCACTATTTTGGATTCCCAAACGTGGTTCAAACGAGGCCCAAAAAATACGAAACTTGTTAGGGAACACCTACAGACATTCCTGATCATGAATCAACCTAAAGATTGACAATTTAAGGTCATTAGAGTCGTGAAATAGAGTTTCTAACTTACGAAGGACAAAATAATACTAAATCTAAATACTTAGCTAGAATTTTCTAAGTTGGGACCCCTTAGCAAGCTTAAAAGACTGAGTTGAGCTTAGCAAGCTTAAAAGACTGAATTGAGCTTAGGATTTTGCGAGGTCTTACAATATCTCCCCCTTGAGAACATTCATCCTCGAATGAGACTGATGAAACTGAGAATACTGATAGACTAGATTTGGACACTAGACATGCAAAACTGAAGCATGATTTCATGACTAAAATCACTAATTTACTAAATTATCATACTGAATATGCATATCTGATGCATGAGTGTATAGCTGAACATGATTTATGAATGGATGATTGGGATTACTGATAAGCTGCGCTTATATACTGGACATGCAGGTCTGATGCATGAGTACATGACTGACCTGATTCATGAATGCATGACTGAGTATGGATCGTTAATTAATACCAAGTTGGTAGCTATATCAGAACATAAGACTAAGTAAATTCAAAGGAAAACTAATACCTTGAGTCTGAATTTGTAGAGAAAAGGTGAGGATACTTGGTCCACATGTCTGCTTCTGTTACCCAAGTAGCTTTCTTAAAGGACTGATTCTGCCAAAGAACTTTGACTAGATGGACTTCTTTGTTCCTCAGTCTGCAAATATGATAATCAAGGATTTCGACTGGGATCTCTTCATAAGAGAGGTTGTTCTGAATATTTATGCCTCCATAGGGACTACGACTGCTGGGTCACCTATGCATTTCTTAAGCAAGGAGACATGGAACATTGGATGCACTGAATTTTCAGGCCCTAAGTTATCAAATATCAATTCAGGCCTTACCACTGCGGCCTCACCCACTTCAAACCTACTAATAGAAGATCTACTCTTCCTCCCATAAAGCACCTTAAATAGAGCCATCGGAATGCTGGAATGATAGTTATTGTTATATGTGAATTCAATCAAAGTCAAGTGGTCATCCTAACTACCTATAAAGTCTATCACAAATGCTCGCAGTATATCTTCTATAGTCTGAATGGTCCTTTCTGCTTGACCATCTATCTGAGGGTGAAAGGTTGTACTGAGGTGAACTCGGGTACCAAGACCCTTTTGGAATGTCTTTCAGAAATGAGAGGTGAACTGGGTACCTCTATCTGAGATAATGAACAGTGGAACACCGTACAATCTGACCAAATCCCTGATATAGAGTTTGGCGTAATCCTCGGCTGAATAAGAGGTATGGGCTGGTAGGAAATGAGCTGATTTGGTCATCCTATCTACAATGACCCAAACTGAATCATGCTGGTGACGAGTACGAGGCAAACCCATCACAAAGTCCATGTTCACTTCTTCCTATTTCCAGGTGGGAATGCTGAACTCCTGCATGAACCCACTAGACTTCTGATGCTCAATCTTAACCTGCTGATATATTGAGTACTTAGCCACAAACTCTGCAATGTCTCTCTTCATCCCACTCCACCAATATATCTCCCACAAATCATGGTACATCTTAGTGGCCCCTGGATGAATAGAGTAGCACACACCATGTGCTTTAGGAAGAACTCGTTGCATCAAATCGTCTACACCTGGAACATATGGCCGACCCTGATAACGCAAAACACCATCTCCCCATTGGGAGAAGACCTCTACTTTCTGATCTCTAATTGATTTCGTCCACTTGACTAGACTGGGATCCCCATCCTGCTTTTCCTTCACCTCGAAAACTAGGGATGATTCTAAACTATTTTGTACCCATACACTACCTTCTGACAAATCAACTAAGCGAATACCTAGTCGGGCAAGCTGATGAACTTCCTGAGCTAACTTCTTCTTACCATCCTCCACATGAGCAACACTCTCCATAGACATTCTACAAAGAGCATCAGCAACTACATTGGCTTTACCCGAATAATACAGGACACTCATATGGCAATTCTTCAACAACTCCAACCACTTTCTCTTACGGAGGTTTAAATCTTTCTGAGAGAACACATACTGTAGGCTCTTATGGTCAGTGAACATATCAACGTGCACCCCATACAAATAGTGCCTCCAAATCTTTAAGGCAAATACTATTACTGCTAACTCAAAATCATGAGTAGGATAGTTCTTTTAATGGGGCTTAAGTTGTCTAGAGGCGTAGGCTATGACCTTACCTCTCTGTATCAAAATACACCCCAAACCGACTCTGGAGGCATCACAATATACCACAAACCCATCTGAACCATCTGGTAGGGTTAATACTGGAGCTTTAGTGAGTTGAGTCTTCAACTCCTGAAAACTCTTTTCAAAAGAATCTGACCACTAGAATTTGACTTTCTTCTGAGTCAATCTGGACATAGGGGATGCAATAGATGAAAATCACCCAACAAACCATCGGTAATAGCCAGCCAAGCCCAAGAAAAATCCTGGTATCTGATAGAGAGATGGGTCTACGCCAATTCTTACTGCTTCAATCTTTTGGGGATCAACTCTAATGCCATCATCGGAAATGATATGGCCAAGAAAGGCTACTGACCTTAGCCAAAATTCACACATACTGAATTTGGCGAATAGATGATGATTTTTTAGAGTCTGCAATACTATTTTGAAGTGGTCTGCATGTTCATGCTTACTGCGGGAGTAGACAAGAATATCATTTATAAAGACTATGACGAACATGTCCAAGTACTGCTTGAACACATGATTCATCAAGTCTATGAAAGCTGCTGGAGCATTGGTAACACCAAAGGACATGACTAAGAATTTGAAGTGACCATACGAGTTCTGAAGGTTGTTTTTAAAATGTCACATTCTCTGACACTAAGCTAATGATAGCCTGATCTGAGGTCTATCTTAGAAAAGTAACTAGCACCCTAAAGTTGGTCAAATAACTCATCGATTCTGGAAAGTGGATACTTATTCTTGATCATGATTTTATTTAGCTGATGGTAATTAGTACACATTCTGAGACAAATATCTTTCTTACGTACGAATAAAATTAGGGCACCCCATGGGGACACACTGGGTCTAATGAATCCCTTATCTAGGAGATCCTTTAACTGTTCTTTTAATTTTCTGAGTTCTGTTGAAGCCATTCTGTATGGTGGAATAGATATGGGCTGAGTATCTAGAAGAAGGTATATTTCGAAGTCGATTTCCCTTTTGGGAGGAACTCCAGGAAGATCTTTAGGAAACACATCTGGGAATTCACATGCTACTGACACTGATTCAAGAGTAGGGGTTTTTGAACTAAAGTCCTGGACTCGAACGAGATGGTAGACACATCCAATAGATATCATTTTTCTTGCCCTTAGGTAAGAAATAAGTTGACCCCTAAGTGTTGAAGTACTACCCCTCCACTCAAGGATGTTTTTATTCAAAAACTAAAACTAGACAATTTTATTTCTGCAGTCAACTGAGGCATAGTAGGAATAAAGCCAATCCATACTGAAAATAACATCAGTCATCTTTAATTTGACTAAGTCTGCTAAAGTGACTTTCTGAGACATCATAATCGGATAATTCCTGTATACCCACCGGGCTATGATAGATTTACCCATTGGGGTAGAGACTGAGAAAGGCTCTGCTAGGATTTAGGGACTGACTCCGAAGTCAACAGCTATATAAGGAGTAACAAGGGACAAAAAAGTTCTTAGGTCTAGCAAAGAATAAACATATAAATGATAAAATTGTAACGTACCAATAACCACATCAGGAGAACTCTCCTGATCCTGTCGAGACTGAAGTGCATACAGTCTGTTTGGGCGCTGGCACTGGATGTGGCACCTTGCTGACTCAGGTGATCGAACTAAGCTGGGGGATGATTATTCTGACTCTGAGAACCCACCTAAGGACACTGTCTGACCCTGTGGCCTAGCTTGCCAGATTCGAAACACACATCACTGCCAGCTTTGTAGATACCCTGGTAGTTTCTGCCATATTTCTGACAAAGGGGATTGGTTCGGGTACTGCTAACACTACCCTGGGGTTTAGGGCCTGACGTCCTATCTTTGTTGCCATCTCTAAATTTTGGCACAGGAGAACTAGCTGAGGACGGAGCTGGAATTGAGGATTTTGGGCGGAACTGAGAACGATTCCTACCCTCTGACTTAGGCTGAGTGAAGTTGAAACTACCCGTTCTTGCTTTCTTATTCTCCCTCTCCTTCTCCCTATTCTTAGCCTTCTTTATCAGCTAAGCTTAGACCATGAGCCTGGATATGTCCATCTCCTTAATTAACATTGTGGTCCTATACTCTTTGACCACACTATTAGACACGCCAGACACAAACTTACTCATCTTAGATTTGCTATCTGCTACCACATGAGACGCGTATCTGGCTAATTGAGTAAACTTAAGAGAATACTCTTGTACCGTTATGTTTCCCTACTTTAGATTTATAAACTCTAAAATCTTTGCTTCCCTCAACTCTAGCAGGAAGAACCTATCCAAAAAAGCAACAGCAAACTCCTCCTATTCTATGTGCCCTACATCTGTGGCCCCTTCTGCTTTCCACTGTTTAAAACATGAGTGTGCCACATCCTGTAATTGATATGTAGCCAACTCAGCGCTCTCAACAGCAGTCACCCCCATAATATCTGTAACTTTTTACACCTGATCAAGAAACTCCCGAGGGTCCTCATTTGACTTAGACCCAGTAAAAGATGGAGGGTTTATTTGAGTGAAATCCCGAATCCTGGCTGCAGCAGTATGGCCACTAGGTTGGTCGAAATAGCAGATGGGCATTTATTATGGGATGCCACAAAATGAGCAAGGGTGGTGAAAGCTGCTCTGAATTCAGCGTGAAAGTCGTGTTCATCTAGAGGATCTGGCTAGACGGGCTGGGGTTTCGGCTGGTTTCCCGTTCATCTTCCCTTAGTTCTCTTTGGAGGAATATTCTGTAAATGAAAAAAAAATGTAGATTAGACAGGGAGTTTAACTGGATCTCATGCTCACTCACACGACATAAATACTGAAAGAAGGGAAACTTTTCCTAAAATACCTTACAGCCTCCTGTCCATAAGTTTAGCGCGCTACACACCCATGGGCAAGATTCTACTAGATGCGGCTTTCAGACTTTCTAGGACTCTATTGAACCTTAGGCTCTGATACCAAGTTTGTAACACCCCGAGTCTATGCTCCGGACGCTACACGGTGCTCATAATCTCGAAGGACCACAAGCTAACCCATGACTGGTACCTACTGCAATAACTACATAATAATATTGTAGTATGCAAAAATTAGGCAAAAAATATGTCATAAGGTTCAATACTGTAATAAAACTAAATACGGTATAACAATACCAAAACTGAAACATCTGTCTGAAAAATATTCTAGTCTAAAAAAGCCTCTAAACTGTCTGAAATATGTAGATGATGGGACAGTCCCCAACTAACTCCAAACCCTTGAAATAAGCTTAACTACAAAAATAATCATCATGTCCTCGAACTAAGAGGACTCACCACTAACTCTGTCAGCTGAATATCTGAACTACTAAGTATGATTGGGAGCCCGAGCATTTGAACCTATGATATAAAATATCATAGCATAAAAGAAAGGTATGTGTCAGTACTTTGAATGTACTGGTATGTAAAGTGAAGTAGGCTGAAATGCATGGGTTCATATGCATGAACAGTACTGAATGAATGACATGAATATGGCTGAATAGGAATAAATGCATAAATACGTATACTATAATCTGAGGTCGTGATAACACTGGATACTGAGTTTTGAATTACTGATTTACTAATATCTGAGTTTACTGATACTGTGCAGGTGATAACTGAGTAATTGTATCTGACAATTCTAAATTTGTAGAATTAAACTAAGTTCTATTCTGAGATTGGAAATGAAACTGAGACTGTGGGAGGTAATCATTTAACCTACATACCCCTTTCTAAATAGATTGGGGTCCAACCTGTAACCCCAATTGGAAGGATATCAGTACTGTGTCATGGGTAAAGACAACTGTGAGTTAACCCTCTCTGATAGGAAGATCTTTCGAAAACCCTCGCTGGCAGAAAACACATATGAGATGTATCAACCCTAGTCTGGTAGGAAGATATCTCAACCTATGCTGGCTATGTAGTTTTGTAATGCAGGGATTGCTACTAAGGGTCAAACCTTTGCAGGAATGCCACCATCCTTGGGTTAACTCAGTGCTGAATCCTACTCCTATCTGAATAGACACTGAACTGATTTCTAGTTCATACTAGGCTTGACTGAACTGTTAGTGATTATACTGTCTAACTGAACTGAACTGAACTGAGTTTACTGAGTTCCATTGACTGACGAAATACTACTGAATTTTGTTAGCTGACTAAATTTATTGAGGTCTGAACTGAATACTGTAGTGGACTGGACTGATACTGAGTCTATTGAGTTTTTCCTGAGTTCTGTAATTGACTAAGAGTACTACTGATTGTGACATGACTAATACTATCCTAAGACTAACCATGGCTCTAGGTAATCAGCTAAATTGTCGAGTATTAAATACCCCCGAGACTCGATAGCATAAATTATAAGACATGCCACAATCTTAAAACATGATAAATAACTACGTGATCATCATTCATTTATTGGGACATTCTAGCAAACACTTGCATGACATGAACTTGAATACATGCTAACATAATATAATTTCATTATTCAATTCTCATGAACAACTCATCAAAGACTTGAAAGGCATTGTATATGCACATAGTACTAATCAACACATGAACATCACAATTTCAAGGCTTTAATATGAATTCCCGTGATACTACATACATTATAATTGTTTTTACATAAATCCTGCACTTAATCATGGAATAAAAATACAATCAACATTATAATCATGGATACACTTGAATCCAAATCATGGAAAGCATAAAATCAATCTACTTGAAGTTTAAAAGAGTTTCTTGGACTCCAAGGGTGGAAGGAACCCTTGGATAAACACTTGATATACCTTGGTTGCTAAATTCCTGAAGAATAATGGTGGAAACCTTGAGCCTTGAATTTAAAATTCAATCACCTAGGATTTTATTCTTGAGCAATTTGTGAAATAATAAGTGTATGTTGCAAAAAGAAGGCTAAATTTCATGTTTTTGGAGGCTGAAGGACGTGGGAAAAGACCCAAATACTCCTAAGGATGCTGTTTTGTAATTACTATAAACTAAACTGTCGACGTGCAGATCGACGCACCACATCATTGGCATCGGTGTGATAGCCAATGCGCCGCATCGAGTCCGCATTGGTTCACTGGAAATTTCCATTGGAAGCTAAGGAAAATATTGATCGACACGATGGCCGATGCACCACGCTGAGATCGCATCGATGAACTATTTTGAATTTCCAAACGTGGTTCAAACGAGGTCCAAAAAATACGAAACTCTTCCGGAAACACCTACAGATATTCCTTATCATGAATCAACCTAAATATTGATAATTTAAGGTCATAAGAGTCATGAAATAGAGTTGCCAACTTACGAAGGCTAAAATAATACTAAGTCTGAATACTTAGCTTGAATTTTTTAAGTTTTGGACCCCTTAGCAAGCTTAAAAGACTGAGTTGAGCTTAGGATTTTGCGGGGTCTTACACAGATAAAATAAGTATTGTAATTTTATTTAAAATCAAAGAAACTCAGGGTTAAACTTAGTCGTGGAGGGTAAAAGTTAGGTGTCAACATTTATCTGTCCAGTCGCCCCACCAGAAGCTAGAATCGATAGTCTGGATACTTCAGACTCTTTCATGTGTGAGAGTCATTAGATACCGAAACTTTAGTAGTACAATGAATTTTTTTATAGTATTTGTTCCAAAGGAAACTGGATGAGATAGAGGGTTGAGTCCTGAACCTCCACCATCTTTTACATATATGAGTTTCAGAAACATCCTCTATTTTTATGATACCTGTTCCTCCACTATCCTTTAACAAGCAAAGTTTGACCGAAGTAGCCCAATGGTATTTGTTCCTTTCTGAGGTCCCTAAAGAATCAATTTGCCTCTATAGAAAATAACAATATCATCAGTATAAAAAAGATGATTAATGATGGGACCTATAGAGTCCATGATGAAAGTACTAAATGAGCATTACTATTATTTACACGGAGGAATTTGGGAAAGACAAAAGTAATTTTAAAAATATGTTTTTAAAAAGTACAAAAGTAAGTTAAAAGTTAATAATTGGATGCTACCAACTTATGACTTTTAACTGGTACCAACCAGAATGATAAATACTAGATACAAGTAAGTAGATTGCCAATAAGATTATGCCAATTGTCAGAGAAGTCAAATTTCTTCATAACAACCAACAAAAATTTTAAGACATTCTGTCATATGCTTTTACCATGTCCAACCTAATAACCATGTGATAAGGATCAAAGATAAGAAGGAAAATAAGAAAGAAAATGATATGTGGGTTAATACTCAAGCTATTAAAATTATGGGCAACAATGAGCTAAAACTCTCACCTCCCAATTGATTTTAACAACTTAAAATCAATCCTACTCGATAAATCAAAGAAAAATCAAATTAACCACACATATATAACCTTCGATTAATCAAGCAAATAAGTTCACTAACAATTTTGAGAGTTCACCAAGACTAAGTACTCACTAATTACTCACTAACTATTCACTAAGAAGAAACCATAAATTTCAATCAATATTCATCAAAAACTCTCATGCAAAATAAGAAAATGTCCTATTTATACTAAGAAAATAAAATAATAATTTATTTTTACAAATATTCCCTTAATGAAACAAGGATTTTGTTTAGCTCTCTTCTCTTTTATGAATCTTTGAATTTAAGAAGTGGCTATTTACACATTTAACCCCTTCTCTTTTCTTTCTTCACATCGATTCACCTTCCATACATTGAATTTTTTTCTTTGATACCCTTCGAGTTCCTTTAAAGCCTCTTTCCTCGCAATATGGTTTGAAGATCTTGAAGCTCTTTTGTTATACTACGAGTGAATGATTTTTAAGGATCTATGCTAGTATTACGCTCCCCTTCTTGAAAAAGGATTCGTCCTCGACCTAAATGTCTACCTACAACACAAGGAGAAAAATCACTAACATTGAAAACATTATGAACATAATACTCGATTGGCAAGTCAATCATGTAGACATTATCATTGATTCACTTAAGCACTTTGAAAGGCCCATCTTTCCTTGGACTTATCTTTCTCTTTCAAACATGTAGGAACCTTTCTTTACAAAAGTGGACCCACAACTAATCTTTCATATTGAAGATTACCTCCTTTCTACCATGATTCTTCCGATTCGTCACTTGTAAATTATTTCTGTCAATGGCCTCTTCAACCCTGGAATGGATATTTATCATCTCTCTTGATCTTTGCTTGGCATTTAAACTCACAACAACATGGCTAGACAAAGAAGTCGTGGTTAATAGAAACAAAGGCTTAAATCCATAACATGCTTCAAATAGGGATATCCAATGGATGAGTAAAAAAACCTATTATATGCAAACTCAGTCAAGGGTAAACGGTCTTTCTAAAAAGTTGGGGTTCCCTGAGTCATACACCTAAACATGCTTCTAAGAGTTTGGTTGGCTACTTTGGTTTGCCCATCCATTTAGAGTTGGCAAAAAGTAGAGAACATAACTTTGGTACCAAGTGTACCCTATTAACTTTTCAAAAAATGACTAAGAAACTTGGTATCTCTATCACTCACAATAGTTTGAGGGACCCCATACAAGTTAAGCACATTAATGACAAACAAAGATGCATCATCACACATATGGCATGGAATGAAATGAGTTATTTTGGAAAACTTATCCACTACCACAAACTTAGATTGTCCTTAAGATGACTCATCCTTATTATGAATTTCTTGTGCCATAGGTAGTGTTACCAATGAGGCAACACCCCTACCAGTGCATATAACTCCTTGTCATAAGTTGAGTATCTAATAGTAGATCCCTTTAGTTTTTTACTAAAGTAAGCTATTGGATTTCCTTCTTGCATTAACACACCATATATACCAACACCCAAAGCATCATACTCAATTTCAAAATCTTTGTCAAAGTTGGGTAGTTGGAGTAAAGGTGAGGAACTTAACATGAATTTCAAGGCTTGAAAAGATTATCTGGTTCGTCACCCCATACAAAAGGTACATCCTTTATTATCAATTTTGTTAAGGAATAAGTAATTGAACTAAAACCTTTCACATATCACCGGTAAAATCTTGCTAAACCATGAAAACTTCTTACCTCGTTTGGATTGGTTGGAGTTGGCAAAGATTTGATGGATTCCACCTTTTCTTCATCAACCTCTATATCATTTGAACTTACCACAAAACCCAAGAAAACTTTCTCAACACAAAATGAACACTTTCAAGAGTAGCAAAAAGTCTCTCTTGTATCAAGACGTCAAACACTTATTTTAAATAGGTCACATATTTCTCAATGGTCTTACTATACACAAGTATGTCATCAAAATAAACTACCATGAACTTGTTGACGAACAACTTGGGAACATGGTTCATCAACATCATGAAAGTACTTAGAGCATTGGTCAACCCAAATGGCGTCGCAAGTCACTCATACAACCCAAACTTTATTTTGAAAGTCATTTTTCACTCATCACCTGATTTCATGCAAATTTGATGGTACCAACTTAGAAGGCCAATATTTGAGAATATACTTAAGCCAAACAATTCATCCAACATGTCATCAAGTCCAAGAATTGGATGCCTACACTTGACAGTAATCTTATTCATGGCTCTACAATCAATGCATATTCCCCAAGTGCCATTCTGTTTAGGAACAAGAATTATCGGTATGGACTTAGACTTTCTTTGATCATACCCTTTTAAAGAAGCTCTTCTACTTGCCTTTGTAGTTTTTTGGTCTCTTCTAAATTGCTCCTATAGACCAAATGATTGGGAATTTATAAGCTCGATATGAAATTAATTTGGTGGTCAATCCCCTACAGGGTTGGTAATCCTTTGGGCATCTCCTTCGAAAATATATTAACATAGTCCTGTAAAAGAGAAGAAACAATACTTGGCAAAGTGCTAGCATCTTGGTTAGCATGTAGCAAAAGTTTGGTGTTAATAAGGGACACTAGAAAGCATTCCTCATCTACACCCTTGAGATATTTTCTTGGCTTGGATATCATACATATGTTCTTTTTGTTCTTATCTAAGTCACCTCCTTCCATTGTTACAATGGTAGAACTTGAACCTTCTCCCTTCGTCTTTTGTACCCTTATCCTTTCATGAAACTCTTTTATGGCCCTATAGTCCTCACTCACTTGGTAGGGAGTGAAAGGTGCGAGCACAAATTTCTTCTCCCATGGTGTACAACATCTCTATCAAATTTCCATAATTTTCCCAACAAGACATGACAAGCCAACATAGGCACAACATCACAAATCAACTCCTCGTTATACTTGCCCACACTAAATCAGGTACTTTCTTGCTTAATGACTTTTATCTCACCACCTTCATTGAGCCATTGTAATTTGTAAGGTTTGGAATGCTTTCTTGTTGGTATTTTAATACGCTTCACCAAAGAACTGTTAGGGTTTTTGTCCTGGTTTTCTTACCAAGTTTAAGTTTTACTTTTCTTAGAAGGAAAATAAAAGTAATACCATAATTACTTTTACTTTTCCTAAAAATAAAATATAAAAATTTTTCATATTTGGATAACCTCTTTCTAAGAAAAAAGGTTTTGGAACTCTATAAATAGAAGACCCTCCCTTCTCATACAATAACACAATAGCATCTACAATGTAGTCATTAAAAGAGTCTGGTTTAGGGGGAAATTTCTCCTATAGGTTTATGTTTTTCGATATTAGTTTTATATGTAGGTCAATTGGCTAAATAATATAATAATGTTAAGTTTTTAGTATTGTTTTATGTGTCTTCTGAAATGTCACCACAATGGTTTGCAACTAATGGCTTTCGCATGACGCCCTCTCGATTTCGAACCCAACAAGTGGTATCAGAGCCATAGTTCAATGGTCCAATGGTTCATATTGAGGACATATTGAGATCAAAGTTGCAACCAATTTGATGATAATGAAGATATTTGTCTAGCTACATGTGGAGAAAAGTTTCAAGCAAATTTTCAATAATCCTGCTACTAATTCATCTTTAAAACCAAATCAATTTTCAACTTATATTTATGGGCTCCAATTTTTAATTCCTGCTTACTTTCAATGCTTGGTCTCCTTTCAACTCGTGCATTTATTTTTAACGCATGATGCATAAGGCTTCACTTTTAACCCTGTTTACTTGTAACACAGGGCTTCAATAATATCAACTCGTGTTTTTACTTTTAATGCATTGGGCTTCAATTTTTAGGTCATATCAACTTTTAATCATGGTATGCAGCAGCGATATATGAAGATCGTGTGAAGAAAGTGGACAAATTATGTCAAGAAAATCAACCCATAAAGGGGAGATTTATAAGGATTTTTTTTCCTAATTTTCTTACCAAGTTTAAGTTTTACTTTTCTTAGAAGGAAAATAAAAGTAATACCGTAATTACTTTTACCTTTTTTGATAGAAAAATATGACACTTTTTCACATTTGGCTAACCTCTTTCTAAGAGAAAAAGTTTTGAAACTCTATAAATAGAAGACCCTCCCTTCTCATACAATAACACAATAACATCCACAATGTAGTCATTAAAAGTGTCTGGTATAGGGGGAGATTTCTATCATAGGTTTATGTTATTCAATATTAGTTTTATATGTAGGCCAATTGGCCAAATAATATAATAATATTAAGTTTTTAGTATTATTTTATGTGTCTTCTGAAGTGTCACCACAATTATTTGCAACTAATGGCTTCAGCATGACGCCCTCTCAATTTAAAACCCAACAATAACTACTCACCACATTGGTGAACCTCCCACTATTGATTATCAAAGAACACACCTTATCTTGGATTTTACACTTAGCATGAAATAGATTCTTCTTTTGATCAAGTTCTTCTTTGGTAAGGGCTTCTATAATCCGCCTCACAACACATTAAAGTTTGGTATTCACCCTCAATTATCCACATCGTCAAGCAAGGGTCTTCTTTCTCAAGAAAATAAGTAAAATTCACTTTTTCATCCAACCTCTCTTCTTCATCCCCCGAAGTAGTTCCCTCCTCCTTATTTTTATCTCTCTATTTTTTACTATTTTTATCACGCTCTTCTTTATCTTCCATTCTATACCCATACTGAAGTGCAACAATCGTCCTTCTATTGGGACACTCACTAGCAATATGCCCCCTTTCTTGACATCAAAAGCATTGGATGGTAGATCGAGGAAAGTTAGATTTGATTTAGTTACCTCCTTGTGGCTTCTCACTTTCTTTGGACGTGTAATCAAGCTTGTCTTGAGTATCTTGACCAACACTCTTAGATTGCCCTTTAGAAGATGTCGCCTTCCAATTATCATTATTCTTGTCCCATGTAGAAGCGGAAGAAGTCTTGGCCTTAAAGGATCTTTCTTCTTTCAAATCCGCTTTAACCTTTGAGGCATCATGAAAGGCCACTTTAAGAGTATCATAGTGTTTAAGGTTTAAAGGTCTTAAAATATCATGCCTCAAATTTACCACAAATCGAATCACCGTACATTTTAAACTTTCTTTAAGTTTAGACTTTATTTTCAAGTTTTCAAAATCATCATAATATTCCTCCACACTTGTGGAACCTTGACTCAATATATATATATCTTCTTGAGTACTTCTTGGTAGTAGTTCAGGGTCAAGTACCTTATCTTCGTAAGTGTAATCAATTCTAGCCACGTAAGTAACTCATAGTTGTGATGACTCTCTCTTTCCCCCCTCTTGGACTCCCACCAAGGGATGCATAGCCTTCAAATTATGTTAGAGCATATTTTTCCTTCAACATCTCGAGATATTATTTGTGAGAAAGATCCGCTCACTTTAAATTTTCCATTCTAAAAATTCATTGGGGTCACTGCTTTCTTTGAACTTGGGAAGTATGACCTTGATGTCTTGATCATTACTCTCCCCAAACCTATCTCCTTTATTTTTCATCCTATCTCACATATATCCCACCCTATCTCCTTTATTTTTGATCCTATCTCATCTATTCATGTATTCTTGACCCCCCATGCCTTGGTCCCACCTCAATTCCAAACGTCATACTCCTTCTCTTGGTACTCCATAACTACCTCTGCCTCAATTCTCCCAAAATTCATCATTATTAAACTCATCATTCATTTTATCATAGAGTAGATTTTGGTATTGGTAGTCTTGGTATGACATTTGCGGTGCGATTTGTAAGGGTGATGTGTGGGAACTATGTAAAGATGTATTTTATGTGTTTTGGAGTAGAGTTTGGTATCGAATTTGGTTTTCTAAAAAATATTGATGCTTTTGTGGTGGATAATAGGGTTGTAGTTAGGTATATGGTATAGGTTACCTTGGAAAATTTAGCGTGTTGTTCGTTTGGAAGGTAGGCTGTTCAAAGTTTCGGGTTTGATTTGGTAGAGGGTAACATAAATCATTAGCCTTCTCTGGAGTAATGGTGGTGGATTGCATTAATTCCCTCTTTACTCCCCATCTTCTATTTGAACTTATTTTTTATCTCTCTTCCCATAGCAACCTTTCCTCCGGACCTCCCAATCTTTCATTCATTTTTGCTACTTGTTTGATGGGGTGGGTGATGACCTCCAAGATGTGGTTAGAGTCTTTTCCACTTGGACTTACATTTGACATGGTACCTACAAAATTTAACAAACAATATCAGTAGAAAAGTTTCACATCACTCGTATACAAACTCTCAACTCACCTCCTAAAGTGTCATCTTAAAATTGATAGTAAACTAGTTTGCTCAATCAATTCAAGATCATCTATCCTTTGTGGTGGAGTGGATTCTTGTGACTCTTGAAATAAGAATGACTCGATTGAAGGCTAAATAACTTGAATCAAGAAGTTTATCAATGAATTAAGATGAGAAAAGTTGAACAAAAAAAATACGAAAAAAATCAGACTAAAAAAAAATTAAGTAACAAAAGTAGAAAAATTACTTATGTTACTTAATTTGAGGAATGAAAGAAAGAATTTGATGATTTAAAATTTGTTAACAAGTAATTAAATATCTTAATTACTCGCTAAATAGTTGAGAAACCGAAGGAAGAAAGTTTAGAAAAAGAAACCATGGAATTTGGACACTTAGAAAAATTTTGGGGTCCCAAGTTAAAAAACTAAGTATGGAAAAAGTGCAGAATTTGATCTCTGAATTTGTGGCCCACGTGCCTGCCAGGAGTTAGGAATTTGTATTGCCACCAGCCGCTGATGTGGCTGGTCTAAGTGGTTGTTGCGTCAACGGGCAACCCTTTGACTACTGACTTGGCTTGCCATGTGGAAATTCAATAATATTTTTTAAAAAGAAAATTACAAATAACCCCACTAACACTTTGACCTTAAAATTTTTAGATCAAAGTATATTTTTCTATCCTCTCCTTCATGAACAAGAAGAACAAACTCAAGAGCACCAACAAAACCCCCTTAATATTCATAACTTCATATCTTCTTCATTTCAACTCCAAATTCGATGAAATTTTCACCCACGTATTTCTTTCAATGCCACAAATAAATTTCACTAATATTTTTCCTTCAAAATTAAGCTAAAAATAAATTCACTTTTCAAAATTGACAAAGTTTCAAAAGCTAAAAAATCCTTTAATGATTTTAAAAAAAAAAAATCAACGTGGGCCTTAAAGGCCATTTTATTGATAATAAAAGCTTATTTACAAGACCCATTCAAAAGATTCGAAAGTGGCTCAAAATTAAATCAACAGATACAAACAAACAACATAGAAAAAGAAAAGAAATTGAAAATAGAAAGTCAACACTATCATCTTCTCCCTCAAACCCTTCAATGGTGACTTCAATTCTACACCTCAAATCGCATGAAATTCGAGATTTAGGCTCAAAATATACTAGGGAATCAAGTTCTAGTGTAAAAACAACAAATCAAAACAAAAAAAATAAAATTATTTTAGAAGATTCTTTTAGTTTTTTTTTTTTTTAAGAGATCAAAACCCCAAGATTAAGATTTGTGGAAACAAACCTTAACCTAAACTCTGATATCAAAATGATAAAGATCAAATATAAGAAGGAAAATGAGAAAAAAAAAATGATATGTGGGTTAATATTCAAGCTATTGAAATTATGGACAACAAGGGACTAAAATCCTCACCTCCCAAGTGATTTCAACAACTTAAAATCAACCCTACTCAACAAGCCAAAGAAAAATCAAATTAACCACAAATGGATAACCTTCGATTAATCAAGCAAATAAGTTCACTAACAATTTCGAGAATTCACCAAGACTAAGTACCCACCAATTACTCACTAACTACTCACTAAGAAGAAACACAAATTTCAATCAATATTAGCAAAAACTCTCATGCAAAATAAGGACATGTCCTATTTATACTAAAAAAATAAAATGATAATTTATTTTTACAAATATGCCTTAATTAAACAAACGTTTTGTTTGGCTCTCTTCTCTTTTGGAATCTTTGAATTTAAAAAGTGTCTATTTGCACATTTAGCCCCTTCTCCTCTTCTTCTTCTTCATATTGATTCACCTTTCATATATTGAATGGCTTCCTTTGATACCCTTCAAGTTCCTCTAAAGTATCCTTCCATGAAAACATGATTTGAAGATCTTGAAGCTCTTTCACTCTAGTACGAATAAATGATTTTGAAGGATCCATGCTCGTATCTCCAGGTTTTACCCCTTATTATGTTTCTTGTTCATGAGGAAAAATTAGTTATACAAAGGCAATGGTTAAAAATAATTACGGGGATCCAAAGGATTAACTAACACCTTTAAAATTTCAAATAAGATCATATATATATATATATATATATATATAATATAAAACACCCTTTTGATAATAAACATCCTTCTTAGTCGTTTATATATATGTACTAGTTTAGGTGTACATGCCTCGCGTGTGTACCTCACTTTATTGAGTTCAAACGTTATATGAAATATGATATTTGTTTAAATAATAAAGATGAATACAATAATTATAAATTCAATATCTTTAGGGGAATTTATTTAATTAAATCTAAACTTCACAAAATAAATCTCAATGCATAAAATAATACGATAATAAAGATATCAAAATAATACTACTAAACTTAACCTTTACACAAAAAAAATTCTCTAACCAGAGAAATAAAAATAATACAATTAAACCTAACCTTTAACTAAAAAAATTCATTAAAGCCGACCGACATTCATCTACCACCTGTAAATTCACCTATGACCTATAAATTACAACAAAATAATACAATAGTGATCACAAAGCTTCAGTTTTGATGAAAATAATTCTTGTTTGAGTAAAAATTTTGACCCTAAAGAATGACTTGAATGAAAACAAAGAATATATATATATACACACACACTTTGAATTTTATTATGTTGAATGGCCTTTAATAAAGATCAAAAAATTCAAACAATATTTTAAACTATAGACACAACAAAAAGAACCTACCCATGAGTATAGTTTAAAAGAAAAATCAAATAATTATTATTAACTAATTTGAGCCCAAAAATAAACAAAAAAAACTCTAAGTTCCATAAAATAATGAAGAATGATTGTATTTAACTAATATTTTATTTGATCAAGCTTCCAAAATCTACTTATTTTAAATTGTAAATAAAAGTATAGCTAAGAAATTTTGTTGATAATTCCTAACTCATCCATCGCTAAATAGAATTAATGACGTATTTTATATTTATGTTTAACTTTCTATCAATAATCATATTTATTAGTAATGAAATACTTAATATTGAAAAAAAAAATCTTTTTTAGAATTAGTTTTTAGAAAGAAGATAATTCATTTAGACTATATTTTATTTTCTATTTTTTTTCAAGTTTGTCAATTTGAAATTATACTTTTTCGATCTAAAAAGGAAAATTTTAATTTTTTGCACAAAAGGCATAAATTGTTTGATGAGTTTCATATATAAAAAACAGATTATGTCTACTCAAAATAGTGCTCAAATTCTTAACTCTTTCACATGTCATAACCAATTTAAAAAGTAACTGATCATATATCTATAATTAAGATTATAGAAAATTGAAGACGTGACAAAATTTGTTATTTAAATATGAATCTTTAAAAAATTCAAAGGAAAAAAAAAAATCTATAAACATAAACCTAAGTTTTTAGTAAAAGATCAAAAGAATCGAGTAAAGGCATATCCTTAAGGTTAATATTGAGTGATTTTTTTTTAAACAAACCAAGCACAATCAATGCAATTAATGCTTACAAGGAGTAGCTAGTGGAGCAACGACACCACAATCATGCACTGAATACCTTTCTCTTATTATAATTCATGATTGTACTTTAATTTTGTGTCTGCTGCAAAAATACCATAATAGAGTTATAATCATAATAACTACCGAGCCATAACTCAATATCCATAAAGAAAAAAAAATAATTTTAGCAGATGATGATATGAGCAATCACAGAATATATAGTGGGAATTAAAATTGGGTAAAACCTTTTATTTAAACAAAACAAAGAAAAGAAAAAGAAAAATATCTAATTTAAAGATAGTCATCGAATTATCCGAACAAATAAATCTTTTATTTTTTAAAGCAAATCCTAATTTTAAATTCAAGTTCTTGGAAATATGATAGTAAAAAAAGTTGTATTTTGTTTCTTTAAACATGATAATAGCATGTGAGTATTTCTTATAATGATAAATTTTTATGACATGTTCTATATGATGATTCATGAAAGAGTTATTGGAAATACATGATCTTCAAGCAATATAGATTTTATATAATCTTGATATTAAATCATATAAAAGAGTTTGTGGGTTACCTTACGCAAAAAGTTAATTCACAGGAAGGACACGATTATAACCTATTGAACCCAAAATCAACCACAAATTTAGAATTGCGAATAAAATTTCGTTCTCAGACATTTACTCTTTTCTTTTTTGGTATGTGTTATTTTATGCATTTGTATACGTATGGTATCTTTTTTGTTTTGAAGGTGTGTATTGTATAGTTCTTTTCATACTTGTGTTAATTGTAGTTGATGCGTATAAGTTGTATTTATGGAGGATTGTGTCTATTCTCCTTTTTGTTTTGTGTTTATTGTATATTTGGGATGTGGGTGAGCCGATGCTGTTTAGGGAATAGGAGTATTTAGATTAGTTTTTTTTTTTTGTTCTTTCCCTTTTCAGGATAGGACTTTCAAATTCTAATATTATAAATATAATTAATTTATAATCTAAAAAAATAGTGAAAAGTCGATTTTATCTAAAGAGGAGACTTTTAATGAAGGAAAAAAAGTTCAAATCACTTTTCAAAGGGTCTTCACACTTTTAATATATTATAGATTATAGATATAAATTATAGATTATAGATATATTTATATTATTGAATCCCTTTAGCATAAAAATATTTCTTTTGTGAATTTCCTTATTTTCAATTCTTGGCTCCGCCATGAATAAGAAATGAAAAATAAGGAAAATAAAATAAAGGTTTTTTAGTTGATTGAAGTTCTATAAAGGGTGTATACACCAAATCTTCTTTAAAAACTTTGTAAGAACAAAAGCAAATACTCACAACGTGATTTTAAAATCAAAAATTATTATTTATTGTTTCAACAATATATAAAATAATCAGTATAATTCCACAAAGTGAATTTGAAAATAATAAAGTTTGCACAGATTTTATCCATGCCTCATAGGTATTAATAATTAGTACACCAAAATTAAATTACATCAAAAACTGAAGGATTAACGTGCATGTTAACTACTTCAAAATTTAGAGGAATTAGTTGGATTCAAAGGGTTGAGACCTTTATAATTCCTTATAGGATGATATGAGCATACAATATAAAGACCCTTTTGGTCATTGCAATAAACATTGCCACTACATCCAACTTTTGTTGTAGCCTTCCATACTACATTTAAATAATGGCCACATTCACATCTTTCCCTCTCTGGATTACATTTGCAAACATTGTTCACCTCATCAAAATTACGCTTCTCATTGAACCATTTTTGTACAATTTGAGTCGCAGATGTGGCTGAGTAGCTCTCCCAGAAGATGTTCTCTCCGTATTGCCCGAGCGAATGGCGCCTGTAAATAAATAAATTTTATGAGTGTCAGATGGTCGTGTTAGACTGAATTTAATCATACATTGCACGTTTGGCCCTTTGAATAAGTTGATATTTAGGGTCAAAAGTGTAAGTGTTGAGTCAATAAATGTGTTGAGTTCTTTGTATGTCTAGAATTTGTTTTGGTCAAGATGGGCTGATTTGTACTAATAAACACTTTTGACCTTGTATTTAGAAGTTGGTCACTTTAAGATTAGATCAATAGTTTGAACAGTGGATTATAATTCAATTCGTCCAATTTAATATTATTTTTTAATTATTTGTTTATTCTTTTATAATTTGTGTAGTTACCAAATTGGACAAAAGTATTGTTCCAATGAGTTTATATTGTATATCCTAAATTATTTGGTTTGATTTGGTTGAAAATTTTGACGAACACGATTGTTGAACTATTTTAGCTTGAAGAAGACAGTGGATTTATTAATTTTTGGAGTTGATTGGGACCAATTTTGTATTAATTTTTGGAGTTGATACCAATTTTGAAGAAAAAATGTGCCGCTAAAACTTTTACCCAAGTCATGGCGACCCGTTCGTCAAAATTTCAGCTACAAATCCTAATGTTCTATCATTTTTTGACCCGAAATTTTAATGATTACCATTACTTGTTAAGATAAGTTTTGTACCTGAAAAGACTCATTATTGGAATTTGTGGTTAAAATCCTAATGATCACCATAACATGTTGTTAAGACAAGTCTTAACAAATATCAAAATAACAAACGTGGCGATCCACTAGGATTTCGCTCTAGATTCTGACAAACACAATTATTTTTGCACCTTAATTTTTAATTAAACGAGACCAGAATTTTAATAGTGTCAAATCACCCTAAATTTAGATACTCATCACGTCCAAATTATTCATCCAAGCCTTTCGAGGGGCTAACTAGGATTATTACGTCTTAAT
Source organism: Capsicum annuum (assembly GCF_002878395.1). Taxonomy (NCBI): domain Eukaryota; kingdom Viridiplantae; phylum Streptophyta; class Magnoliopsida; order Solanales; family Solanaceae; genus Capsicum; species Capsicum annuum. Next base: position 12,590,716 of record NC_061119.1, on the reverse strand, counting down.
TGACTCGTAAATGAATATATCCACTCAATCTAATCTAAACTTAAATGAGTTGATCAGATCATATTTTTCACAGGGCTACGTATATTGTCTATCGATCCTTACCTGTAATCACAATCTTCCTTGCGTTGATTAGCCCAATCAAATGCGTGAGCAGCTAATTTGGCATCCCATTCCAAAGGAGGAACACCAACACTTTTTCTTAGATCATTATGAGCTTTTAGGTATTCTTCTTGAAGCCAATTAAAGGTTGGTGGTGGATCTATTTGTATAGAAACATTAATGAAGGTTAATAAGACGGACAATAATAAAAAAGTTGATGGTGCCATTGACATTGACATTTGACAAAAATGTCTATTGACAATGACAATGCAATGGCAATGGAAAGTGAAGCAATGTTAGTTATTATGGCTTTGGTTTGGTATAAATATAACAAGGAACAACTTGAAGAAAGGAGCAAAAGATGGTGGAGATTAAAATACGGTTAACAGACTTCTAAAGCTGTGCCATCAACCTCTAATAATATTCATGAAAATTATGAAAAATTTATAATATCCATATAACATATACTTCCTCCATCCCAAATTACTCATTCCAAATTGAGATGACACATTAATTAAGAAAAATAATTAATAACATGGCTAATTTATCATAGTGTCCCTATTAAATGATGTTTACATTTTAATTTGAAGAAAAAGTAATTAATGCAAAGGGTAAACTTGGAATTTTTTTTTTTGTCTCTTCTTGATTAATAAAAAAGGACAAGTAAAATGAGAAATCAAATTAGAAAATTTGGAACGGATAATTTGGACGGACAAAGTATAACTTAATACTCCTTTTTATTTGAGTTTGTGTGGCAACTGGCATGTTCAGATTTGGAGAGTTATGAGAGTTTTTTTTTTTGCCACAGTTTTGTCATATGCTTTGAAATAATTTGAATTTTTAATTATTATGAGATATAGTATTTTTACATTTCAGATATATGAATTATATTTTAAGAAATTTAAAGATTATATCTATGGATTTATGGTCAAGATTAAAAAGTTTGTCCTTTGAAATCGGAATGATATCATATAAATTGAAACTTTCAAAGTAGGAGCTGGATTTAGAGTTGAATTGGGTCTTGCTTTTTATGATAAATATTTAGAATTGAAATGTATTTAAAAAAAAAAGAAGATGAATTATAGTTTAGACATGAAATATAATTTAAATAAGGTTATTTTATGAAAAAAAAAAAAAGAAGAGATTTAGGATTTTTTGAAACATTTGTTTTTTAAACATAATTTTTTGCCGGTTTTCCATATTCCAAATTTCATTTATCACTATATTATTTAGACAAGCCTATTTAGACACTAATGATGAAATAAATAAATATCAAATTTTAAATACATTTGATTTTCAACTCCAACTTTGAATATTATTCCTATATTCATAATTCAAAGTTGTACGCTCTTGCATTTTTCTTGTCGTCATTGTTGTAGTATACTTCAACCTTCAATTGTTGGCGTGCTTTTCTTCTCCTCCCGTTAATTTTTTATTAACGGTAGAATTATTTTTCTCCAACTTTCAATAGTCGAAGCGCTTCTCTCAACATTATGTTGTTGAAGCATTTCTCTCTAAACTCTCTTCTATGCACTTTGTCTACATTATGTTGTTGGAGCATTTCTCTCTAAACTTTCGTCTATGCACTTTCTCAACAACACTAAACTATTTCTCTTCATTGTTGGAACACTCTACTGTAGGAAAAACCGCATCGAATTGTAAATTGAGTCAAATAAAAATATTCGACTAGTGATTTGGTTGGACTTTATTTGTTGTTGGAAAATTCAATTATAATCGATTTAGTTTAATTTTAACCAAAAAAGCCAAATCGAATCGAACAAACCCGCTATAATATGTATAAAATTTTAAAAATATTTAATGTGATGTAATTTATAAATGTTTCTTAATTTTTTTCATTGTTTTTAGTAAAACTTATATAAAGCCCAACAAGTTTACCCCTAATTATTCTACATTCCTACTATTTGCTAAATTACAAATAATTTCTTATTTTGTAATTTTTGGATACATAATTTTGAAGTTGAGATACATAATTTGTAACTTAAGACTGTAATATTTAACTACGCCATTTTTGCTTGGACACATAATTAGCGTTCGGATACATACTTTTAAAGTTGAGATACATAATTTTGATTATTGAGATACATCCATTTCTAAAATTATTTGGTCCGAGATACATAATACATTAACTAGACCAAAGAGAGATACATAACTAAGTTATCTATCCAAAAATTTATGAATTTGTGGATGTATTCGTTTGTTTAAAAAAAAAAAGAATTTAGGTAATCAATAAAAACGGTAAGGATTTTATGTAGTTTGATAAAGATAAGTTGTGGTATTATGAAATTTAGGAATTTTATGTAGTTTAGTAAATATAAGTTGTGGTGTTATGTAATTTTTTCTTGTTTTTATCTCTCAACATATTATTTCAAATTTAAACTTAAAATTTGGATGGTCTATATCTTACATAAATCCTTGAATCTTTAAGTGTTATTACATTTTATCCCAACTATCTGGTTAATTACATCTTATCCCAATTTTTAAAATCGTGATACATATGATATAAGGTGATACATATAAAAAATTAATACATTTAAAACTGACTAGATATTTATTTAAGGAAGTAACAAATTCTCTTTTATTTTGTGGAGCAAATCACTCATAATTAGTTGCACAATGAATTAATTATCACCCATTAATAACATATGAATCACCCAATAATCGAAATAATAACTATATCTACCATATGAATTACCATAATATCATATGTATCACTCATTAATATCATATGTATCAACCATAACACCATAATACCCATATAATGATATCATATGTATCACCCATTAATATCATATGTATCAACCATTAAAACTGTATCTATCGTATGAATCTCTATAATACCCATATAATGATATCATATTTATCATTCATATGAATCGTCATTAAATAATAAAAATGTATGAATAACTAAAGAAATTTATATATGTATCAATCGATTTTTAAAAAAAAATTGAGGGAGATTTTAGGGGAGGAAATTAAAAAAAAAATAGTTGTGTTTTAATTGATTATTTGAGAGAGATTTTAGGGAAGGTAATCTTTGCAAAAAATTATCTTGCATGAATTAATGGTGGAGTAAAAATAGGATGTGGCGTTTTGTTGAAGAGTAAAATTAAATACCGGGATTTTATATAAATTTTAAAAAGGGTAAGGGATATTGGGTTATATACTCTCTTAGGTTTGGAATTTGTGTAATTTATCCATAAATTTATAGCCCCATAAATATTCAAATAAAGTCCAAATCGATATTAATTTTAACAACAGTATGGTGCCGCCCAAGCTTAAAGGCAAATTCTACAGGGTGGTGGTCCGTCCGGCCTTGCTGTATGGAGCGGAGTGTTGGCTAGTTAAGAACTCCCACATCCAAAAAATGAAGGTGGCAGAAATGCGGATGTTGCGCTGGATGTGTGGACTGACTAGAGGGTATAGAGTTCGGAATGAGACTATCCGGGAGAAGGTTGGTGTGACTTCAGTGGAGTGCAAGATGCGGGAAGCACGATTGAGATGGTTCGGACACGTGAAGAGGAGGGGCATGGATACCCCGGTCCGTAGGTGTGAGAGGCTAGCGTTGGATGGTTTTAGGTGGGGTAGGGGTAGGCCGAAGAAGTACTGGGGTGAGGTGATTAGGCGGGACATGGAACAGTTACAGCTCACCGAGGACATGACCCTAGATAGGAAGATCTGGAAGACGCGAATTACGGCAGAGGATTAGGGCCAGTTTGGGTCGCTAGTGTAGGGAATTACTTGGTGGGGGTTTTATTCCTGTTATGATTCCGTGTTCTGTGTTCCATGTTTTATTACGAATCTGTGTGCTTTCCTCTGTTTTATAATACTTATGGGTGCCGTATTTATGTTATGTAATCTGCTTCTGTGCTTTACTATGTGCTTGTGTGGTATCTCGTGCCTTGAGCCGGGGGTCTTTCGGAAACAACCTTTCTACTTCATCAGAGGTAGAGGTATGGACTGCGTACATCTTACCCCCCAGACCCCACTAGGTGGGAATACACTGGGTTTGTTGTTGTTGTATTCCATTAAATATTTTTGTTAGCATAGGGACTAGTCAAAAAAAGAATAGGAAAAGGCATTCCTGATCCTTGAAAGGTTATACCACATGTGAAAAAAGACAATTCCACCTGATACTGATCTGCAGCAAAAATTTACAACTCCAGGTAATTCAGGGACAACAACTCCTAAGAATGATTAAGCACATGTAGAGTTATCCCTCCTAACAATGGGATGGGTAGTATGTTATATGTAGAGTAGTTATGCATGGTTCTGTAAGGGAACAAAGAGGACCTGCAATGAAGATTCATAATTTTTTTTTCCCTTGTCAATTGAAGGTGCGGATGCTAAGGATATGGGAAGACCTTCTAAAAGGGACAAAAAGTAATCTCTCAATGAAATGGTTGTTTTGGAATGTGACAGGACTAAATAAGCCTCTCAAACAAAGGGAAATGGGAGAATATTTTAGAAGGCATCATATTTGATTGGATGGACTAGTAGTAGAAACCAAGATAAACCCACACAATTTTCATAAGGGCGTAGCTAAATGTGCATAAGGCAGAGCATATATAAATAATTATAATACTACTAAGAATGGAAAGATTTGGGTTCTATGGAAGGAGGCAGACGCTTCTGTCATTCAACAGGTTATATACATAATCAGTTTATACACTATTTTTTCCAAGATAAAATGTCAGGTTTTAAATGCGTTTTGACTGTAATATATGGGAGTAACAACTTAAAGGAAAGAAAAGAACTACGAGAGGGTCTAAATCACATTGGAGTTGGCATTACTATGCTTTGGTGTATGTGTAGAGACTGTAATTCTATATTCGATAGTAAGGACAGAATTTGGGGGGGGGGGGCATTATAAAGCAGTGGTGGACAATTTAAATCTGTTAGATATGAAGGCAATGGAAAGGCAATTTACATAGAGTAATAAACACATACAAAGTAAAATAGATAGAGCTTTATGTAATGATGTAAGGATGTTGCAGTATGGAGGGCTTATATTTTAACTTTGTGGAAATTATTTGTCCGATCATTCTCCCACTCAAATTGAGATTGTATACTAGCAGATGCTGATGGTTTTATGCAAACAGTGGAGCAGATATGGATTACTTCAATACAGGATACCTGCATGTTCAAGGTGTGGAAGAAGCGTGTATAGAGCCTCTGAAAAACTTACAGAATGAATATATAGAAAGTCTAAAACGAAGGATTGAGCATGCTAGAGAATCTGTGTTTGTTGCTCAAAATCTATTAAATACCTCTACAAATCTTGAATTGGTGTACAAGGAAGTTGAAGCTAATCAAGAACCCCGCAAATGGTTGAGTATACATGGAAAATTCCTAAACAAAAGTCTAAAGCTCAATGGACTGAGGCAGGTGACAGGAATAACATTTATTTCTTCAAATGTTGGAAGGCAAGATATAGTGCTAATACTATTTCTCTATTGAAAGACAACAGTGGGAAGTTGTTGCATAAAACTCAAGAGGTTGAAAAAGAGATGGTGTTTTTTTACAAAAGTTTATTTGGTTCTACTACTGAGGCTATAGTAGCAATAGACATACCTAGTATGAGGTTGCGGCCAAGGATTACTCTAGAGCAGTAGGGGATATTGTAATACCCCGTATAGCTTAAATTCGTTCCTAGAATATTAAGGGATAGCTTTCAAAATGAATAATATTTATTTTATGTTGAATTTTCAAGATTTTGACTTTTCATTGTGTGGGAAATTAAATAAGTTTTCTATTGATACCAAATTTGACACTCGGTGAAGGAGTTATGGCATTTTTAAGTTGACAGTGTGTCACCTAGACTGTTAGCGCGTCGCGGAGCTAAGCAAATTGGCAGTTATCAAATTCCAGTGAGACTCCGCGATTCCACCGTATCGCGGAGGAGTCCCATTTCACATTTGTCAATTTCCAGCAAGCCTACACGATAGTGGCGCGTCACCCCAGTGGCCAAAATGGCAAAATTATAGGGCACCGCAATAGCTCCGCATCATAGAGAAAGCCTAGTTCCCACTCATCCTTTTTAGTGAGCCACTGCGATTGTGGCGCGTCGCGGTGCCACCCAAATCGAAAAAATGCTACATTTTCAGTTCCGTCTAGAAGTTTAAAGAGGGTATTTTGGTCAATTCTCAAGCCGCCAATCCACCCAAACATAAGATTTAAGCCTATTCTAAGCACTTCAAGCTTATATTCATCAATTTTCTCTCAAACAAAAATCCTAGAAACCAAAAGCCCCTTCTCCAAGAAATCAAATTCCACCATAGATTCTCCAAGAAAGCTTTAGATTGAAGATTCCCAAGACAGGATAGTCAAGACCTCATCTTCAAGAACTCAAATAGGAATCAATAATTCAAGTTTCTTCATCTAATCATCTATCAAGGTATGTGGGATTTTGAACAAGGATAATTCTTTCATTCTTGTGCCCAAAACTTTACTTTAATTACAAATCTACTGCAATTTATGAGATTTCCCATGGAATTCAAGTTAGGGCTTATATCCATTATTATTACTTGTAAGGTTATGAGATTTTCCATGATTTAGAAGTTGAATTACATGACTATATTCACATTTCTATGCATTATACAGAAATTTTCGGATTTTATGATGAATTATAAGTGTTTACATTATCAAGCATGAATTTTTAGATATTTTAACATGAGATTGATGCATGGGTCGTTAAGCCCCAATTTAAGATTGTTATTTCGAGATTATTTGTGCTATGAGCACCCTCAAATAAGATTATTCTTGTAAACCCTTGTGCTATTTTGAAGTGGATTTCTTAAGATTTTGAGCATAAGAATGCGAGTAGTATTTAGCACCGAGATGGGTAGGTTACTATGATTTCAGACCCCAGAACTACGTGCCAATGTAGGATTCGGATTTATTCCCACTTCTACGTGGATGACTCAGATTGTGATCACTAAGATAGAAGTTTTATTCTGATAACAAGGGTAGAACAACCATACCTAACGCGGCCCAGACGTAGGACTCCATGGATGCTCACATGGTATATGTCGGTTAGAAGAACCTCCCAACAGATGTTCCCTACTCTTCAACAGTCTATTGATTTAAAGATTTAAGATAAAAGCATATGTTTTGGAAGTTATGGTTTTAAGATTTTAAGCCCTAAGATAAAGTATTTTTCTAGATTTTAGAAAACTATGTGTAAAGGCTCATTGTTTTACTCAGATTATGCTTTACAGAAAGATAAGAGTTACAGATTTAAGTTTTCAAATTTCAGACTTAGAAGTGAGTCCTTTCTACACTTAGACAGTATGATTTAAAGACAGAGTATTAGCACAACTTTTAGAACTAAATGTTATGGCTCACTAGATTTACAAGTATGATTTGTTTCTTATGATTATTATTTTCAGTATTTCAGATATTCCAACTTATGTGAGTCATATACATTTAACATGCATTATTTTACAAATTATGATGATAATATGATGTTCTACTTATGCATTTCACCCCATATACTTAGTACATCCTCAAAGTACTCATCCATATATATGTCTATGTGCTACATTATCTCATAATGTAGGTATCAACTCAGTTGTAGCACGTATATTATAATCAGATAGTTTGCAGATTCCAGCCAGCAGATGAGGAGTCCTCCTACTTCGGAGACTTTAATTAGATCTTATTGATGTACTTTATTTTCTTATTCATATGTATTGATTAGTGATAGTTGGAGTCGCATCCCAGCTATCTATAGTCAGTGTAGTAGAGGCTTCACAGATGTCAGTTAGAGTAAGTCATGTAATTTCAGTCCCTCTTTTTCAGACTCTATCTGAATGTAAAAGTTGTATTGATATTGTATTTTTTTCAGATTCCATCGTTATTATATTTTCGCACAATAAACGCAGTCGTTTTATACGTATCATTCAGTTGCTTATGAGTTATGTTGTTTTCCTCAATTTTGATAAAATCTATATTTTTCAATAATAACTTCAAACACATGTTCAAATTAATGTATGAACAAGCAAATAAAGTTTTAACTCTATATTTACAACTTTGAACTTTTAACAATAAGTTCAACCCAACTTATGAACATCAACGAAATAAAGTTCAAACTCTTTTCTGGAAAATGGCAACACCAAATGTTAAGAACTTCAACACAAGTTCAACCAACTTATGAACTATCAAAATGAAGTTTCAAAAACTTCAAACATAATTTTAAAAAGTTGAAGAACTATCAATATAAAGTTCAACTATTTTACTGAAAAAATAGTAAACGAAACAATACAGATTAGTAAAGTTATTTCCTTAAGATTGCTGTTTTTCAATGTTTTCGGGTACAAGAATATGAATTTGACACAATAACTTCAACACTAGTTCAATTTTAAAACAAGAACACAATGAAGTATAACAACACCCTCAACACAAGATCAAAATAATCTTTTTAAGAAGTGTGTTTTATTTTTTGAGAAATTAAGATGAAACAGAAATGTAAAGTCAAGTCCCCCAACTTCACGGAGTGTCCTTAAGGAATAATTCCCCTCACTGTACCCGAGGTTTTAGAATCTTCCTCCCAGGATAAAATGACTTTCAATCCAACTATAGTGGTACCTCAAATAATTGGATTCGTCGAACTCACTCAATGATTTGATTGATCACAAGGAATGTTTTGAAGACAAGAAGAGTTTGTATTTTAGAAAATTTTTCATTCCAAAACCTGTAGATAAATGAAGATTTATATAGCCATCAAGTTCCCCTTCTAAAAGGTGGCAATGATTCATCCGAAAAGGTGTATACTTCGAAAGAGTCATGTCTGTTCATTCGAAACATTGTGTCTTTTCTGAACAGATACAACTATCTGAATAGTCACTCCTTTTCCAAAATAATATATCTTTTCATAAAAGATTGTGTCCCTCCATTTTCCATTCACACCAATTGAATTCAACAATCCCCCATATAAATGGGGAATGATTATTCTTTGTAAAACTTTACGGATAAATATGTGATCATCAAGCAAAGACTGATTGTATCAGGAAATGTGAGTTTTCTTTTGAACTTTTCGTAGTGAACATGCATTGGATGCACTCGGTTAATTAGTAGATTTGATATCTTTGAACCGTCGATCTTTAATATACACCTAGACAACACATGTCACGCAACTAGACTTTTACCATTTATGGGTCTTACGGTTTTGTTCTTTTCAGCCATGAACACGTCCCAATTTCATAAGAGCTTAGAGAATAGGCCTTTCCTAACATTCTCCTTGAATCGGCTTCTACTTCGCCCTCACATAGGTGATTTTTAAACGTTTAATCCTATAGATAAAACTATTTGGTCAAATCTGTAAAATTTAGATAATCATTAAAAGACTTTTCACCTTAAGTCTTATCCTTGTTTACTAAACATCGTCTATATCATGAAAATGGGTTGGTATTTTGACAATGTCGAACCTGCCAGATACAACTTTGTTTGATCTCCTTGAACCTAGCTCTTGAGATCTCCAGTATGCTTGGTAGAGTTACCGTCATGCTGACTTGTCCTAGGGCTTAAACCCATTGCCTTGGATGTTCTCTCAACTCCTTCTTTAGATAGGCCTTTTTTAAGTGGATCTGACATATTATCCTTTGACTTCACGTAGTCAACAATGATAATTCCACTAGATAGAAGTTCTCTAACGGTGTTATGTCTCCATCTTATGTGAAGAGATTTATCGTTGTACGTCATGCTCCCTGCCCTACCTATCGATGCTTGGCTATCACAGTGTATACATACTGGTGCCACTGGTTTGAGCCAATAAGGAATATCTTCCAAGAAATTTCGGAGCCATTCTGCCTCTTCACCGGCTTTATCTAATGCGATAAATTTATATTTCATTGTAGAGCAAGTAATAAAAGTCTATTTGGATGATTTTCAATAGACCGCTCCTCCACCAATAGTAAATACATATCCACTCATGAATTTTACTTCGTTCGATCCGGTGATCCAATTTGTATCACTATATCCTTCAAGCACCGTAGGATATTTATTATAATGCAAAGTGTAGTCTTGAGTGTATTTAAGATACCCCAAGCTCTTTTCATTGCCATCCAATGAGTTTTATTAGGATTACTCGTGTACCGACTCAACTTACTAATAACGCATGCTATGTCTGGTCGTGTATAGTTCATTCTTTCGAAGTGCAAAGCTCACGTCCAATGGAGTCTTGGCAATATCAAATTCCATATACTTGAAGTTGTCAAGTACCTTTTCAATATAATGAAACTGTGACAATGTCAACCCTTGTGGAGTTCTATGGATTCTTATTCCTAAGATCACATCCGCAACTCCAAGGTCTTTCATATCAAACTTGCTCTCAAGCATTCATTTCATTGCATTTATGTCCGAAATATCTCTACTGATGATCAACTTATCATCCACATATAAACAAACAATGACTTGGTGATTTAGAGTGTCTTTAATTTAAACACAATCACATTCATTTATCTTGAACCCATTGCCAACATGGTTTGCTCAAACTTTGCATATCATTGTTTAAGTGCTTGTTTTAGTCCATAAAGTGACTTAACAAGTTTACACACCTTATTTTTTTTCCTGGAACCACAAAACCCTCAGATTGTTTTATGTAAATTTCTTCCTCCAATTCTCCATTTATGAATGCGGTTTTCACATCCATTTGATGGATTTCAAGATCATATACCACCGCCAAGTCAATTAACATTTGAATCGACGTTATCCTTGTTACTGGAGAGTATGTATCAAAGTAATCAAGGTCTTCTTTCTATTTGAAGCTTTTTACTACAAGTATCGCCTTGTATTTGTCAATAGTACCATCCACTTTCATTTTTCTTTTGAAGATCCATTTAGAACCTAAAGGTTTATTTCCTGGAGGAAGATCAACCAACTCCCATGTATGGTTGCTTAAGATTGAATCAATCTCACTATCGACTGCCTTTTTTCTAAAGGATGAGTCCAAAGACGTCATCGCTTCCTTAAATATTTGAGGCTTATTTTCTAAGAGAAATATTACAAAATCCAATCCAAACGAAGTTGACGTTCTTTGACGTGTACTAAATCTAGTATTCTCATCATTATGTACATTCTCACTTGGTTCATCTCGAGGTCGTTTAGACCCCCCACTAGACTGTTTATGTCTAGTTTTATACGGATAAATGTTTTTAAAGAATTTAGTATTATTCGATTCAATTATTATATTTTCATTAATATCTGGATGTTTGGATTTATGAACCAAAAATTGATATGCTTTACTACTTTTAGCATATCCTATGAACACACAGTCCAGTGTCTTAGGTCCTATCTTAATCCTTTTAGGTATAGGAACTTGGACCTTCGCTAGACACCCCCACACTTTGAAATATTTCAAGTTGAGAAATAAGGAATAGATTGTGTCTTACTATGAGGAACTCTATTGACTATTCGGTTGGTTGTAAGTATAGTCTCCCCCCACAAGCTTTGCGGTAAACCTAAACTTATAAGTGAGACATTCATCATTTCCTTCAAAGTTCAATTTTTTCTTTTCGCAATTCCATTAGATTGAGGTGAATATGGGACCGTAGTTTGATGGATAATTCTATTTTCTACATATATTTCGGTGAGGGAGATTCATATTCTCCGCCCCCTCTCACTTCTTATTGCTTTGATTTTTTGTAACGCCCCAGAAACGGGTCCCCAGACGTCACACGGTGCTTAGGGTCATAAGTGACCCCAAGCTAACCCTTCTACTGGTATAACTCATAAGCAACTGAATAAAAGTATAAATCTGTAAAAATTGGCAAAAAGCAACTCTTTTTTGAATCTGATCAATATAAAACTGAATTTACAAGATTACAACTCTGTTTTACAAATCAAAACTGAAATTGAATACATCAACTTCTACTGACTGTCTATGAAGCCTCTACTAGTACTGACTTTAGATAGCCGGTCCATGACTCCCAACTATCCCAACTCAATACGACTGAAATAGGAAAATAAAGAACTACTCAAACTGTCTATCTGGCTCAAACCCTAGAATTAAAAGGATTCATCACCTGGTGACTGGAAGCTGCGAGCTAACTGAATCTGAATGTGCATACTAAGTCTTGTACCTACATTATGAGATAATGTAGCACATAGACGTATATGTGGATCAGCACTTTGGGAATGTACTGAGTATATGGGGGTGCAATGCAATAAGTAAACAATATCTCAATATCACCATAGCTTATAAAATTATGCATGCTGACATAAATGACTCACATAGCTTGAATAATATCTAAAATATAAATCTCGTAAATCATGAATAATGAAACATATATAAATCTCGTGAGCTATCTAACTTGCTTCTAAAATTTGTATTCTTCACTGATTCTCAAAACTTGTAAGCTAGATGAAATCTGAAACTCATTTTGTATAGTAAATTCTTTATCTCAATACTTTAAATCAATAAAACTATTTCAAGAGTGAGGGACATCTTTGGGAGTTTCTTCTAACCGACATAAACCATGTAAGCTACATGGAGTCCAATGTCTTACCCATGTTGGGGAGAGCTATTCTAATCCTTGCCATAGGTAGAACCTTAACTTTAGTGATCACTATCTTAACCCACTTGGAGTAAATTAACCTATGGGGGCACGTAGTTCTGGGGCATGAGACCTCGGAATCAAGCCCAACTCGATGCTAAATACTACTCCCTTACTTAGCTCAGAACTTAAGAAAATCCACCTTAAAAAAATTTCAACAATATGTGATAGGAGCCAAAATGCATCCCCTTTATCTCAAAATCAAGGATGTTGATTTCTTTCTTAACTTAAACTCACTTCTTTCTTGAAATCTTGATAGACTTATTATGAATAAGCTTTAAAGTCTCAATAACATAGAAATATATGTACTCTTTTTGAAACACTTTAAAAAGTATCAATAAGTCATTCTCAAAGACTCACAATGTAATACCCCAAAAAATTTTCTTCATAAAGATTTCGTGAGAAACATATCGAGTTCTACGCTTTAGAGCGATCCATAAATTTTCTGTGTAGTATTTCTAAGACGTTGACCTACCATTGCGTAGAGTATCGAATAAGCTTTCCAAAGATATGTAGACCATAAAAAACGGACACTCGAGCGATGATTTACGACCATTCCAATCGAACTACGACCATTCCGATTGAATTGTGAACAGTAAAACGTGCAGGAAAAAAATTACCGAGGTCTGGCATATTTTTGCTCCAACTTTAAATGATCATAACTCCTTGTACATAATGATCTGGGTGATCTACTAGATATCAACGGAAAGCTCTGCGAGTCCTCTTTCCAATGAAATTAGTTTCATCCAATTTGTCTATTGGAGTAAAAAGTTATGGTCGATCTACTTCAGCCTATCAAAAGTGAATTTTTGGGTCAACTTCAAACGATCATAACTCCTCGTACACAATGATTTGGGTGAGATACTATATATCAACGGAAAGATATGAGAGTCCTCTTTCTAATGAAATTATTTCATTCAATTTGGGTATCGGAGTAAAACGTTATGGTTGATCTACTTCAGACTATCAAAACAGTCCACCAAAGGACAGATTCAAGAATTATTTGATTTTTAGGGGCGTTTTGGTTATTCCCCCTCACCCAAAATCCATCCAAACCCTATATTAAAGCCTATTAGAAGCATTATATGTTATATTTAATCAAATTTCCTCAAAAAAAAAACCCTAAGCTCCTACATCCAACTTCAAGAACCTCCAAAGTTCACCATTAATTCTGCAAACTTATTCAAGATTCCAAGTTCCTAGCTCAAGAACTTCAAGAACCTCCAAAGTTCACCATTAATTCTGTAAATTTATTCAAGATTCTAAGTTCCTAGTTCAAGAACTCCAAGAACCATTATTCAAAGGCACGATTAACATCTCAAAAATGAGTATCGATCTAAAGTTCATCATTCAAGGTATGTGGGATTTTTCAACAAGAACTCTCTTTTGTCCTTGTGCCCAAAAGTAATTTTCTTTACAAAGGTATGATTTTTATTTGATTTTTACGAATTTGAAGCATGAACCCATATCTTATGATGATTTTTATGAAATCTTGATGTTTATGATTTTGAAAGATGAATTTGCATGTGTGGTGATATAAAGTATGAATCTTGAATGATATTTATCATGATTTTGGTATTTGGGTCGTGAACCCCATTTGAAATTGTATTTTTTGAGAAAGTGTGTGTTATAAGCACGTTGATGTTGAATATTTGAGATGTTTTGAATGATTTCACCTTTTGGTTGTGAATGAGTTATTTTGATATCGGCTGTGAAAGAAATCCATGTTTTTATTGATTATGATAAAGGGGTAGCAAATTGGCTCCCGATGAAAATTGTTGAAGTGTTTATTGTGGATTTTCTTTAATGTGAGCCTGAGGCTGATTTAACTTTCTGAGCTAAGTCTGGGAGTAATATTTGGCACCGAGTGGGAGGTATAAAGTGACCTTACTTACCTAGAACTATGTGTCCCCATAGGATGTGAGCTTGAGGCTGATTTATACAGTGATTACTAGTGTTTTTTGAATTGATACTGGAAGTCCTACTCTGATGGCAAGGATAGGATGACTCTCCCCAACATGGTTTGTACGTTGGACTCCATGTAGGTCACATGGTTTATGTCGGTTATAGGATCTCCCAATGTGAGTGTGTGTACTCTTCTATCTGAGATGAAAACATATTTTCTTGAAAGGCTGAGTTTGAGAAAGTCATTATTCTTACAAGATTTAAGGAATATATTCTAATGAGAATTGACATGAGATTTGATTGTTTTGATGATTTGAAATTGAGATGAAAGTGAATTGAGAACGTATTGTAATAACTCACTTGTTTTACTTTACATGTATTATTCATCCATGATTTTGATGATTTAATTCGAGCTAAGTGAGTCATCTATATCAGCATGCATGATTTTATAAACCGTGATAATATTAAGATATTATTTTATATATGCATTGCATCCCCATATGCTCGGTATTTTTCCATGGTACTGACCCACATATTCATATGTAGGCTACATTTTCTCAGAATGTAGGTACAAGGTATAGTTGTACCTTCAGATCCAGTCAGTTCATGGTATCCAGCTAGTAGGTGATGAGTCCTTTTGATTCAAGGGCTTGGGTTAGTTATGCAGAGTTTATAGTGTTGTATTTTCTTTATTCAGTCGTATTGAGTAGGGGTAGTCGGGAGTCATGACCCGGCTACCTACAGTCAGTACTAGTAGAGGCTTCATAGACAGTCAGTAGAAGTTGATGTATTTTGTTTCAATTTTGGTTATAAAGGCAGAATTGTAATCCTGATTTGTATGGATTTGTATTTTTATTCAGTTGCTTATGAGTTATGCCAGTAGAAGGGTTAGCTTGGGGTCACTTGTGACCTTAAGCACCGTGTGACGTCTCGGGACCCGATTTCAGAGCGTTCATACAATTTCACAATAAGGCTCAATTCACGACAACAAATCTTGGAAATTCTTGAAAATATGATATCAATATAGGAATATGTAATTTATGTCATGAACTCTCAATTTATACCATAATTAAATAAGATAATCTACAATTCAAGACTTGAACAATTCCATAATCTCATAAACTTGAAATATAGCAAAATAATATGAATTCATTCTTGAAAATACAAAATTCTTTAAGAAAAACTAAAAATTTTGGGCACGAGAACGAAAGAGTGTTCTTGTTCAAAACCCACATACCTTAAACTTGGATTTTTGGATGACTTCAAAAATTCAGTAAGGTTATTCAATATCTATTGGGTGTCCCTTGTATCCCTATTAACGGGGAATTCAAATATGCAAGAATTATCAAATTCTCACGATTGAATCTTTAGATAATTGGGTTTTTATGTTGAAACCCTAATCTTGTGGTTGAAGGTGTGCAGAGAATTTTGAGATGTTTAACTAAAGAGAATGAAAGATAATACGCTCTTTGAGGGTTATAAGTCGTGGAAAGTGAAGGAAAAAGACCAAAATACCCTTACTAAACTGCTTCCCAGTTGCTGAAAATCTAAGGCTGACGAATTGTGATAGGCCATCAGACTTGTGATAAGTCGTCACAAATATCATCACGCGGGGCCGGAATTGATGGATTTCTGTCTAAGGCTGATGACATTTGTGATATGTCATCACACTTGTGATAACTTATCAGAAATGTCGTCACTGGGGGCTGGATTCTACCTAAGGCTGACAACATTTGTGATAAGTTGTCACACTTGTGATAAGTTATCACGAATGTCGTCACTCAGTTTTCCAGACTGACATGCTAGAGTAAAATAGGCATAACTTTTTTCTCTGATATCAGATTTAGGCAAAATTGATATCATTGGAAAGATAATTCAAAGAGATTTTATTTGATATATAGTAGGTCACCTAGTACATCATATACAAGGAGTTATGGTAGATTGAAGTTGACTCAAGTTTCGACTCTCACTAAAACTCGAACGATAGGAAATCTTTCAACTTGACCTTGAGTGAGGGGATCTCTATGATCTTAATTCATTCCCAAATAGGTTCCCGAACTACATAATTGATTAACATACTAAATTTGCATAGGATTTATGGCTTTTGGAACATCTACACGTAGAAAAGATGGTTTTCTTTCTATCCCGAAATGCGGGGTGTTATATTTTTTCTCTAACTAATTTTCAACTTCTGTTTTATATTGCCTAAACGCATCTATTTCTCCATCCTTACTGTTTAGCAAATAGGCATAACATTATCTAGAACAATTGTCAATAGAAGTTATAAAATATTTTTTTCCCACAACGTGATGGTGTTGACTTCATATCACAAATGTCAGTGTGGATTAAGTCTAAGGGCTTGAAATTCCTTTCAACGGACTCATACGGATGCTTAGCATACTTTGATTCCACACAAGTTTGACACTTTGATTTATTGCACTCTAAGTTTGGCAAAACTTCTAAGTTAATCAGTTTTTGTACTATTTTGTAATTAACATGGCCTAGTCGTTCATACCACAAATTGGGAGAATCAGGCAAGTGAGAAGAATTTGAAATTTTATTGATTTCAACATTCATTACATTCATTTTGAATAGGTCCTCATTGAGGTAGCCTTTTCTTACATACACTTCTCCATTACTAAGTACAATTTTTCCGAAAACAAATACACATTTGAATCTATTCTTGTCTAGAAGTGAAATAGAAATAAAGTTCTTTCGTAACTCAGGAATATACAAGACATTGTTAAATGTCAATACTTTGCCAGAAGTCATCTTCAAACATACTTTTCCTGTTCCTTTCACTTTTGCAGTAGTGGAGTTTTCCATGTAGATTTTTTATTCTACTTGAGCCGGAGCGAACGTCGAAAACAACTCCTTGTTAGCACAAACATGGTGGGTGGCACTAGAATCCATCCACAATTTGCGAGGATTTCCCACCAAGTTGCATTCGGAAAGCATAGCACACAGATCATCCATTTCTTTCTTAGACTCAGCCAGATTTGCTTGGTCCTTCTTCTTCCCTTTCTTTGGGGTACGACAATCTATAGACTTATGGCCAACCTTGCCACAGTTAAAGCACTTTTTCTTGAATTTCTTCTTGGGTTGATTGCTTTTATTTCCAGCTTTCTTTCGCTTTCTAGAGTTGTTTTGGTTATCTTCTACAATGTTTGCTCCACTCATTGCAGAATTGCCTCTTGACCTTCTTTTCGTAGTCTTGTTATCTTCTTCAATGCGTAGTCATACAATCAGATCTTTGACTGATATCTCCTTACGTTTGTGTTTCAAATAGTTTTTGAAGTCTTTCCACATAGGTGGTAACTTCTCTATTATTGCCACTACTTGATTTATTCACTATCAAACCTACAATAAAGTTCATGTGAATACTAAGAACATTTTTAAATTGTTCAACAACGGTATTTGTCAAAATCATACCTTCCCCTAGGAGATCATTGATGATCACTTGCAGTTCTTGCACTTGGAAAACAACAGACTTGCTGTCTATCATTTTGTACTCTAGGAATCTTGCAACAAATAACTTTTTAGTTTCGACATCCTCCGTCTTGTACTTCGGTTCTAGCGCTCCCCATAACTCTTTTGCAGTCTTGGTTCCGCTATACACATTGTAAAGGTCATCTTGGAGACCACTCAAGATATAATTTCTATAAAGGAAATTTATGTGTTTTCGAGCCTCCAAAATCATGAAGCGTTCTTTTTCATAGGTTCCCTCGGGCACCTCCGAAGCTTCCTCAATTGTGAACCTTTGAAGACACAGAGTTGTGAGGTAGAAGAACATTTTCTGCTGTCATCTCTTGAAGTCAATACCTGTGAACTTTTCGAGTTTCTCCGCCGGTACAATAGCTTGCGGAGCATTAGTACAACTCGTCGTGGCAATACTAGTTACCGCCATAGTCGTTCCAGCATCATGCAGTCGACTATCAGTCATCATTTTCCTGTCACCACAAGATAATACCTTAAGTATATTGATATACTTATTAAAAAATTGCAGCAACTTTAAACACTTCTTGTTTCTATTTTAACGATGAAGTTTTTATGACTTCCAATCGTTAACTTGTGATGAAGATTTTATTTCTTCAAATCACTAGTTAAACGGAGTAGAAAGCTAAAAGCTTTAATCTCCAGAAATCAAGCTATACAGATTCAGAAAAAAAAACTTTAGTGAAAAATTTTTTTACCAAACAAGCAAAACAAAAAAAAAATTCCTTTTTCTAAAACTTATTCCTTAAGATTGTTGTTTTCCTCACTTTTGATAAAATCCGTATTTTTCAATAATAACTTAAAACACATGTTCAAATTAACATATGATCAATCGAATGAAGTTTTAACTCTGTATTTACAACTTTAAACTTTTAACAATAAGTTCAACCCAACTTATGAACATCAATGAAATGAAGTTCAAACTATTTTCTGGAAAATAGCAAAACTAAATGTTAAGAACTTCAACACAAGTTCAACCAACTTATGAACTATCAAAATAAAGTTTCAAAAACTTCAAACACAAGTTCAAAAAGTTGAAGAACTATCAATATAAAGTTTAACTATCTTACTGAAAAAAACAGTAAATGAAACAATATAGATTAGTAAAGTTATTTCCTTAAGATTGTTGTTTTTCAACGTTTTCAGGTACAAGAATCTGTAATTTGACACAATAACTTCAACACTAGTTTAATTTTAAAACAAGAACACTATGAAGTACAACAACACCCTCAACACAAGATCAAAGTGATCTTTCTAAGAAGTGTGTTTTATTTTTTGAGAAATTAAGATGAAACAGAAATATAAAGCCAAGTCCCCCAACTTCACGGAGTGTCCTTAAGGAATTATTCCCCTCACTGTACCCAAGGTTTTGGAATTTTTCGCCCAAGATTAAATGGCTTTCAATCCAACTATAGTGGTCTATCAAATAATTGGATTCGTCGAACTCACTCAATGATTTGATTGATCACAAGGAATATTTTGAAGACAAGAAGTGTTTGTCTTTCAGAAAATTTTTCATTTCAAAACCTGTGGATAAATGCAGGTTTATATAGACATCAAGTGCCCCTTCCGAAAGGTGACAATGATTCATCCGAAAAGGTGTATCCTTTGGAAGATTCATGCTTTTTCATTCGAAACATTGTGTCTTTTACTGAACAGACACAACTATCTGAGCAGTCACTTCTTTTTCAAAGCAATATGTCTTTTCATAAAAGGTTGTGTCCCTCCATTTTCCATTCACACCAATTGAGCCCAACAAGTTATGCCAGTAGAAGGGTTAGCTTGGGATCACTTGTGGTCCTAAGCACCGTGTGACGTCTCGAGATAGATTTTTAGGGCGTTATAGATATATGCAGAAAGTACGAAAGGCATTATTCAGTATCAATGGCAACAAAACCCCTGAAATGGATGGGTTCTCAACCTATTTCTTTAAAAAAGATCGGAGGGTTGTCCACATAGATGTTTATAAAGCTATGCAGGAATTCTTTGATAAGAATACTATGCTCTTAAAATACCGTTGTTACTCTGATTCCTATAAACTCTAAATATGATACTATTAGAGAGTATATGCCTATAGTTTGTTGTATCATCATATATAAAGTCATTTCAAAAGTGATCATAAGAAGAATGAATGGTATTGTGGGGCAATGTCAATCAAATTTTGTACCAAGAAGACTTGTCTCAGACAACATTTAATCAATCATGAGTTGATTAAAGGATACACTAAAAACAAAATTTTCCCTAGATTCATGATCAAGGTAGATTTACAAAAGGCTTGTGATAGTGTGGAATGGGCATGTGTTGAGCAAATTCTTAAGGAGTTGGGGTTTCCTCCATAGATGATCTCTTGAATTATAATCTGCATTAATACTGTGAGTTACACCTTTATTGTAAATGGAACACTTACAAATACATTTCAAGCTAAAAGGGGTCTAAGATAAGGGGATTCAGGAAAAAAGGCTCAAATATGTCATTGAACTATCAGAAATGGCTCATTTATGCCATCAGTTAAAAGTTTGGCTCATTCATGCCATCGCCGTTATAAAATTGGCTCATCCATGCCATTAATTTTTAACGGTGGTTTTCAAAAACAGTTGTGCCACGTGGCATTTTATTAAAGTCCACATCATTAATTAAGATAAGGAAAAAGGCTCAAATATGCCATTAAACTATCAGAAATGGCTTATTTATGCCATTAGTTAAAAGTTTGGCTCATTCATGTCATCGTCGTTATAAAATCAGCTCATCCATTTTATTACTTTTTAATGGTGGATTTTAAAAAACAATTTTGTCATGTGACCTTTTATTAGAGGTCCGCGACATTAATTAAAATAAATCAATATTAATTTCAAAATATCTTAGACCCAATAAAAACAATCGATTCATTTAACATAACCCAACCCACACCCATTAAAATATTTTTTTTTCTACAACAACTATTTTTCTAATCAGAAAAAATAGTGATTAATGTATATCCTTTGGCTATTTCTAGTTTACTCTAAATTATTATAAATGCTACGCTTAACAAAAACCTCAAAAATTATATCCTACAGTAACTAATTAGTTTTAATTCCAGTAACTCCAATATATACTCTGAAGTTGCAAGAAAATAAATCAATGAACGATTAGGGCAAGCAAGAAAAACAAAGAGGCATACCAATAGAACTTCTCCATTCTCCCATCACGAATTAGGGGAGTATACATTATTGAAAAAATTATTTTCAAATAACGACTTAAAAGAAGTCTGTTATCTCAATTATTCTGCCATGCATATGGAATAACTTCTCCCGTAATGAATTAGTGGTGCATATATTGTTGAAAAATTATTTTCAAATAACAGCTTAAAAGAAGTATGTTACTCCCGCGATGTAAATGGGATAACTTCTCCCATTATTATAGTATAAATGTTGGAAAAAATAATTCCGATACTAACTAATTTCAGATATTTTGAAATTAATATTGATTTCTTTGAATTAATGTTGTGGACTTCTAATAAAAAACCACGTGGCAAAGCTAATTTTAAAAATCCATCATTAAAAAGTAATGGCATGAGTGAGTTAATTTTATAACGGAGATGGCATGAATAATCCGAACTTTTAACTGATGGAATAAATGAGTCATTTCTGATAGTTCAATGAGATATTTGAACCTTTTCGCTTATTTTAATTAATGATGTGGACCTCTAATAAAAGGCCACGTGGCAAAGTTATTTTTGAAAACCACCGTTAAAAAGTAATGGCAAGGATGAGCTGGTTTTGTAACGACGATGGCATGAGTGAGCTCAACTTTTAACTGATGGCATAAATGAGTCATTACGGATAGTTCAGTGGCATATTTGAGTCTTTTCCCTTAAAAAAAGGTAATTACAATGAGAAAGCATTGTCCGACTCTAGGCAATACTAATGACCTCATATAACAAGGTAAATTTTAGTTACCAAAGACAAATAAACAGTCGAGAGGTGATGTGAAAATGTTTGTTTAGTTGTTAAAAAAATATTCAATTAAATACTAGGAATGACAATAATGTTGGATATACATTCTTTAGTTTTGCATAAATATATAATCTAAATTTATTTTAATACTAGAAAATTTATCCGCATTTCGCGCGGTGGTCTTTTTTTAAAACAATCAGACTTTTTTTTTGTAATTTAATTCAATGAAAGGTAGATTTTTCTATATGTTCATATAAAAATTAATTTTATAAATTGAATAAATCACTGAAATAAATATTTTTTATGTGCAACAACGCCCTTCATATCAGTTATATTGTCAAGACATTAATTTTGAATAATTTTAGGTACTCAAAGTATGTGTGCTTTCAATCATAAAGGGCAATATTGAACACTAATTTTTCACTCTCATGTTTTAAATTTATACAAAGAGGTTTTGATCTTCAAATAAAAGAAAGCCTTGATTTAAATTTTATTATTTTCTTTTCATCATATAGAAACTTTAGACTTAAACAAATAACTTTATTATATATATAGATCTCTATTTATATGTAAATTATATTTCTCCAAACTTTTTTGGAAAAATAGATTTCATTGAATATTTGATAATTCAACAAACATTACTAAATCATGCTATGCTCTTTCAGTTCTTCGTTATCCTTGAGACATACTGACCATTTATTTTACTAAATATTTTACAAATTTAACTAAAGATGTTGTGAAAGTCATATGTTCAGCTTGATGGGAGATCTTTCATACCTTTTGAAATTCACCCTATAACATGAGGATGTCACGTCGAGGTAATGCAGAAAAAGAAAGCGACAAATTTGATCCAATTGTCGTAATCTATTAATTAACATATTAGTTAACTATATTCTGAAACACTAAAAAATATTAACTTATCAAATTAATTAAGCCACGAAAATAATTCAACAAAGGATAAACAAATTCATCGGATCTTTTTTCATCAAGCTTTCTATTGATGAGGTGAACTTTTTTTATTATTTCATACACTTTACTTATATATTTACATTAATTTATTACTGTGTGCAAGATAATTGAATCAATAACTTAATAGAAGAAAACATATGCAATTAGGTAGAAGATACGATATCAGACATATATATATATATATATATATACCTACAACATCTATGATGAGAAGATTCAGAAAGATTAACTAATTGAAAATATTATCAAGTCTTCTTACATAGCATTGATATTCGAAACGATGCATTTTCAAGACCACCACAGAAAATATTATTTTGCAACATTTTCAAGTCTCACTACATGTCATGAATTTATATGAAGTATACATAAAGAACACTGTAAGGTGTTATGAATTTCACATTAATTTTTTGGAGGTTATGAATCTGAAGAGTATTGGAGTTACATAATAAATAGAAATTATGAAAATAATAGATGTGAGTTATGACAGTTTAAAGTAAATTAAGATAATAAAAAAATAACAACAAAATAAAAGTGAAAATATATCATTTTTATTTATAATATAATCAAGGTATAATGATGTGTAGCTAAACGTAAAAAATTAAAGCGTTGAACTATTAAAAAAACAGAAGAAAACGATGAGAGGTAGCTAAAAGAAGAAAATAATGAAATTAAACAAAAGAAAGAAAATGGTGGGAGTAGCTAAAATAAGAAAATAATGAAAATATAGTATTATTTTATTATATTATAAATTATTTATGATGATTAAATTACTAAATTAATGATAATGACTCTTGGTTATCTAAACTGAAAAATTGATTGATAATTAATAAAATGTAATTAAGAATTAATTTTTACATTTTCTAATAAATTCCATAAATATGAAAAATTAAGAAAAATGTCAAAAAATTGAGAAAAAAAGATAAATAACATTCTTGGCTTTAGAAGCATGCCACATCACTTATTCTAAAGTCTCATTTATTATTATATACTAGTGAATTTGACCACGCTTTGCGCGGTAATAATTTATTTAAATAATCCTCTCATCATATCATATAAATAATACTGATGTAAAGTTCAGCAATGAATTTGGTTTGTTTACGAAACAATTTCTTAGTTGGCATGGATTTCAGTTGCTTGGCACAACTAGCACATGGTTTATTTTTTACATTGCATACTACAACCAAAACTTGTTCCAAAAGGACATCTTCGGTGCCATTGGATGGATTCCTGCTACCAAGACTATAAATGCAACATAAGAGGTCTATAAAATTGCACGGGCACAAACTCTTATCATTCTATGCAGTACCGTGCCTGACAGTTCTCTCCTGTAACAATAACATAATTGGAGAGTTTGGAAGCATTGTTTGTGTGAAATCATAGTTTAACAAAATCAACTTCAAATTATGAAATACGATTGAAAGCCTTGCTACTTATTTGTCACTTTTCTAGATTGTAGGATATGCTTAATCACTAAGTGATGCAATATTTTGAAGAGTGACAAAATGAAAAGAAGAAGCAAGTTTTTCATTCCAAAAAGTAATGAGTGATGCAACAATTATCATTCCTTGTAATGAACTAGAAAAGATTTACTTAAGAAACAACAAATTTAACAATTATCTCAAAAATAAAATGATCCAAAACAATCAGTTTACAAATCCTGCAACCTGCAAATCAACAAACCTTAAAGAACTTGAAAAGATTTACTTACAAAACAACAACTTTAATAATTATTTTAAAAATAAAATGATCCAAACCAACCAGTTTACAGATCCTGAAACCTGCAAATCAACAAAACTAAAATTAATAAAATCTGATATATTATGAGAAAAAAATTACAAAGAAAAAATATCAAAAACACAAATATTTACATAAAAGAAAGAAAATTAGAAAGAAGAATGGAAAAGGAAGAAAAGAAAAAATTGGATGAAAACTGAAGAATAGAAAAAGATTGAGCGTGTTTATAGTATGTGCAGTAATTAATAGTAGAGTACCATTTCACCTATTTTCTTGCTTAAATGCTAATTATTAAAATAATTGACTTCTAAACTTCTTAAAATAAATCAATTATTAAAATTAATAAAACCAAAATAAGGATTAACACTCCAAAAATTTGAGAAAAAAGATAAATAAGTTTCTTTCCTTCTAAGATGTGCCACATCAGCATGTCTATTATATATATATATATATAAAATAAAACCAATCTGCCTATATAGGCTAGATTATTTAGAATATAATCTAGACTAAGAGAAGGAATATTCAATTAGCAGAACTATTTCGGTTTATATATACGTCACCTATCGTCATCTATTACTTAAGAATTACTATATAATTCTTGTCTATTATATATAATAGATTAATCAATCTATTATAATCTAGTTTAAATAAATAAACTAGATTATTTAATCACTAGACTAGGACAACTAGAATATAAACTAATTATATGAAAAGCCATGGAGCTTTCCAAGATATAAGGTGTAGCTATTTCTATTTATATAGAGAATATAGCAAAAAAACTAATATTATCGCTAGAAAACAGAACTTAGAAAAGAGTATAAAAAGATTAATAGAAGCAAATAGATTATATAAGCTATATAATACATCTAGAACATTAAGTGAAGAATTAGTAAGTACCTTAAATTGGGAATTATACGGTTGTGATAGAGACTTAGAAAATAATAGTAACGGAATACGGTGGCTTAAAGAACGTATTAACAGAAAAGCATATCAACTAGGATAATATAATTATATGCAAGATTTACCTATTTTCCAAAGAGTTAGACAACTAAATAAGTGGATAGAAGAAGAGGGTCATCATAGATCCAAATTAAGAGGAAAGGGTATAAATTTAGAGGATAATATAGAAAAATACAGGGTCAAATAACTCAAGAAAACATAGACAAAATAGATGCAAAATATTTAAAAACTCTGCTAAAAATTTCTAAAGAAGAATTAGATTTCAATAACATAAGAATAGAAAACTCTTATTATAGGACAAATTACTATTTACAACAAGTAAATAAAATTCCATTAGGATAAGGTATGCCACTTAAATATAATATACATATTAGAGAAACCAGACGTCAGTTATACGAAGAAATAATTTATAAAAATCAGCTTAAAGAATTATTAAAGCATTTTAAAGAACAATTATTTTGGATTAAAGACGAAATAAAAAAAGTTGATAATCTAGTCCTTACAGGTATTGAAATAGATAAAATTGTTAAAATAACATCAAAAAATTTAAAAGAATTACTAATTAGAGAACAGACAAGGTTGATAAAAAATATAGAAGAAGTAGAATTGGAGATTACATATTCTAATAATAGATTAGGGTATTTTAATAAAGTTAGTAAACATACAATTAGTTATTATCATCTAGCATAACAAAATAGCTTCATTTAGACGCCTTGAATATTTAGATCTTAGATTTCAACCTGAAAAGAAATACAGAGTGTTAAAAGATAATACGACTATAAGGTGTAATTTCAGTCAAGGAGAACACATTTTACATTCAGAAGATAAACAATATAATACCATAATAGATTTAATAATAAATTTAAGCAAAAAAATTCAGGAAAAATTGAAGAAGTAGAAGTTACTCAAATAAACAGAAAAAGATACTAGAAAAAATAGAGGAAAATTTAGATTATTTAAAATCTCAAGAGTTAGAAATAGATAGGAAAATTCAGTATTTAAATAAAAAATTCAATCTAGAAAAGATACCTAAAAAAATAGAAATAGAAAAATTAAAAAAAACTATAGCAGAAAAACCAAAAGAGTTAGAAATTAAAACCACTCAACTAGTAACAAAAATTGTAGAGCAAGTAGAGTTAATAAATAAAGAAATAAGAGGGTTAAAAATACTAATACAAAGATTAGAAGAAATATCACTTTCATGAGTGAAGAAGATATAAATTATAGTAAGGCACTAGAAAAATCAAAAAGCTATCATAACGAACCAGAAGGATTATCTAAGCATATACCTTCAAGTATAACAGATAAAACTTTATTAAAACAAAACAATACTATAATAGAATTATTATTAGACTTACATAAAAAGATAGATATTTTAATTAAGGGTAAAGAAGCTCAAAAACCAGTGCAGCAAGAACCAGAATTACCAAAATTGCATAAAAAAATAGATATCTTAATTAAAAGTAAGGAGGTTCAAGAACCCAAAAATACTGAAATAGACGAACTTATTAACCAACTAAAAAGAACTGAACTAACCTCTAGACAAGAAAAAAGAAATATAATTAGGAAACCACAAAAATGGACTTTCTATCAAATAGACGGAGAACCATCGAAAACAACGAAAGACAAGGAGAAGAAAGACAAAGAATAAGTTTTTCTGAGAACAGAATAGGAAATAATACTATAGTATCTAGAATATTTAGAAGACAACCAACTACAGAACAGAATCAAGAACTAAATGAAATAATAGAAGTAGAGAAAGACTTACAAATTTTTCAACAACATCAGTTAACACTATTAAATCCTAAGATATTATACAATGCTAGATATTTTTCAACAGATAATCAGTTGTATAGACATTATAGAGAAGAACAGATATTGGCTATAAGAGAAAATTTTACAATATTAGATTTAGTAGACTCTAAATATTAAAACATATAAAAAAAAATAGAATGTTGCTAATGCATATGGGATTAATTGTTATAGGAATAAAAGGATTAACTAGAAAAAATCTAGGATATAAAGTACTAATAACAATATACGATGACAGATGGTCAAACATTAAGAAATCAATAATAGGATTAACTGAAGTATATATGACAAATAATGGAGGATTATTCTACATAAGTCTAGATTTCCTAATGAACTTAAAAGAATTTGGAAAAAACATTAAAATAGGAATTCAGACTAAAGGGTATGAAGAAATGAATAGTGGTAACAATTTATTAATGTGTGTAGGATTTATAAGAAAATTAACATTAAGTAGTAATACTAAATTTAAATTAAAAGTAAATGACGTAGTTGAAGTAATAGAAAATAAAGGTATAAGGTTAATAAAACCAATAAAAATAGACCCAGAGGTATATGCAGGTTTAGAATGGAATCTAAACAAACTTAATAAACCAAAAATCCTTACACCAGAATCTCATTTACTGTACATACAAGTAAAGGAGAAAATTCGATTAGATTTACAGATTATAATTATACAACTAGAAAAGATTTAGATGACGCTAAAACAGAAAGTACTATAGAAACAGAACAAGAATTTATGAATATAGAAGTTCTACAAGAAGGCTACGAAGTAGATATAGTAATAGAAAAAGCTCAAATGTTAGCAGAAGAATATAAACATATAACCTTTAAATGTAAAGGATGTCAGAAAAATGAAATGAAAATAAAAGGATGTATAGAACATTTCAAAAACTGCTTAGAAAGAAATGATAACTTAGGATATAGAAATAACGAAGAATTAATTTCTGAAAAGAAAGATAAAGATACAAAATCCGTACTGAGTTCCATAATGAGTTATAAAGAATTAGCAGAATTAGAAGCAACTAGTTCAACAAGTGCTAGCCCTTTTCAACAGACAAACCCGAATCTTCAACCAATAGATTATAGTACAGGAAATGTACCTAGGAGGCCAGCAGTTAGGATAAATCCAGATACAGAACTTAGAGGAGATAATATAGGACTAGCAGGAAAGAGAATGCCAATAGAAGAACCAATTAAACTACAAGAAGGAGGTAGTAAAGGTAAAATATTAATTATAGCAGCACATGACCCACAAATGTGGGATACAGTAATAGATTTATGGAAAGGAATAGTAGCAGCAGATTATTTAAGACATTATACAAAAACTGATACAGAAACAATGTACAAATACTTAGAAACTTTTTTAGGAGAATCAGCAAAAGCTACGTGGGAAAGTTTTAAAACTAATTGCCCATATGACTTTCAGGTTCTGTTAAGTACGGGTCCAAATCCCTATAACTTCACAAAGAAAATGCATATGTTACTAACCGAAAAAGGTCCATATAGTGGATTATTAGCATTACAAAAGAAGCTTTAATAAAACTAGAACAACTTAGCATCTCACATTGGATATATATAAAGAAATTTTTACAAGATTATTTTTATTACTGCACGGTCAGCGAAAATACTTTTAATGAAGAACTAGGTAAAAAACTATTTAATAAGCTACCGGGAGCCTTAGGAAGAGAAGCAGAAGAAAGATGGTATAAAAGAGACGGTGTAGCAGCTAACCCAAACGTAAAATGGACTATAGGACATAGAACTCAACATATAATGGATATACTAACAGAAAAATGTACGAATATACAAATACAAAAACAACTAAAAAGAAATGAAATGAATTTCTGTAAATCTGTTATATACACAACCCAAAATTATGATAATCACAAAAAACCTAAAAGATATAAGAAAAAATATAACTAAAATTCATTTAGTCGTAAACAATACTTCTTAAGAAAATCAAAAGCTAAAAAACCATGGCTAAATAGAGATAGACATGTTAGAAAATATAGAAATGATAGAAACTATAAAAACAAATTAGAATGTTATACTTGTGGAAGCATAGATCATTTAGCCAATGTATGTCCTAAAAGAAATAATAATAGAACTAGAAATTCTCAATTAATACAAGATTTTCAAGAAACATTTTTAAATGTAGACGGATACATGTCAGATACAGATAGTATATATTCAATAATAAGTTTTGATATAGAGGACATTTCTAAAACTAACTCTTCAGCTTTAGAAGAGGATAATTTAGTAAATGAGTTAGGACAAGAAATAGATGATCTAGATGATTTAGATTTAAATAACCTAGTAATTAATAATTTAATGAATGTCACTCAAGAATGTGTACATGAATTTCAAAAACATAAAGGTTTAGACAGTAATAGATGTCGTATATGTAGTTGGTACCCAAGCAAAGAAAACAGAGCTAAGTGTAGAAAATGTTATTTAGAAGCCTGTGTAAATTGTATAGAAAACTCTCTAAAGATAAAAATAGAATCAGAACCAAATAGAGAACCGAATTATACAAATAATCAAATTTTAAATTTAAGAGTAACAACTCTAGAGGCCAGAGTAAATAATCTAGAAAAAAGGATAACTACCTTCGAAAAAAGAAAAAGCCAAAATAACTAGAGAAGAAATAAATACACAAGAAAATGTACATTTAGAAAAATTAGAAGCAAAACTTATGAACATAGAAGATAATGACACTAGCCTAATATGTAATAAAGATAAAGAGTTTTCTACCGTAAAAGTATTAGTGAAAATTAGAATCCAAGATATAGAGATAGAAACTCTAGCACTAGTAGACCCAGGATGTACCAATTGTATAATTAATAAAGAAATAGCACCAGAACATTTACTAAAGACATTTGATAAACCCATAACAGCTACACAAATGGACGGATCGCAGAATATCTATAATTATTACATAGAAAAGGCACAAATAAGTTTCTTAAACACATGTAATGAATTCTACAAGCCAACTTACAATATTAACAGAATATTAGCGAGATATTTAAACATAGGTTCAGACTTTGTAATAGGATTGCGTTTTTCCATACAAAATAGAGGAGGATGTCTCTTAACAAGAGATGGAATAATACTATTTAAAAATATAACCTATACTCCGGTACAAACAGTAACATTACCAACAGTATATAGAACACTAAGAACACACAAAAAGGAAATAGCTTCTAAACCATGTTGTGAAGGATGCTCAAATAATGCAAATGTCAAAATCAATGCCAAAATAGTAACCTATTAAAAGAAAATAAAACGCTAAAGGAAAACATTGAAGAATTAAAAAATTACACACTAATTAATGTAGAAGGATTAGAATATATAGAAGAACTAGAAAAAGATAATGAATTAATAAATGTTGAAACTCAATTTTATAATTTTCCAAAAAGGTATAAATAAAATAGGCATGATAAATAGTCCTAAAGATTTAGATAAAGTAATAAATATTCTAGATAAAATAGAAATAATAGGAAAAAAACCCTTAGCACATTGGAATGCTAACGAAATAATGTGTAAATTAGAAAATAATCAACCCAGAATATACCATAAAGACAGTATCTATAGAAGCTAACAATGAAGATATAGAAGAATTTGAGAAACAAATAAAAGAATTGTTAAAATTAGAAGTAATTCGAAAATCAACATCTAAACACAGATCAGCAGCATTCATGGTAAGAAACCATAGTAAGCAAATAAGGGGAAAAGCTCATATGGTAATAAACTATAAAAGATTAAATGACAACACCAAAACAAACGCATATAAGTTACCAGATAAAAGTGAGTTAATTAATAGAATACAAGGTAAAAAGATATATAGTAAATTTGACTGTAAAAATCAGGATATTGGCAAGTAAAATGCACCCAGACAGCATAGAATGGACAACATTCACCTGTCCAAAAGGGCATTTTGAGTGGCTTGTTATGCTATTCAAACTAAAAATAGCCCCACCCATTTTTCAAAGAAAAATGGATGATATTTTTAGAGATTATAAAAATTTTGTATTAGTATATGTAGATGATATTTTAGTATTTAGAAAAGATATGCAGCAACATTTAGGACATTTACAAATGGTATTTAGAATATTTGTTAACACGGAATAATAATTAGCAAAAAGAAAATGGAATTATGTAAAACACATATTAATTTCTTAGGAATCACCCTAGGAAATGGGAAGATAAAACTCTAACCTCATATAGCCAAAAAGGTATTATAATGCCAGACAAATTAGAAAATACTAAAGACCTACAAAAATTTTTAGGATTAGTAAATTACGCAAGAAAATTTATTCAAGACTTAGAAAAAGTAGCAGGACCTTTATATGCTAAAACAGGCAGTAAAGGGCAAAAATATTTTAATCTAGAAGACATTAAATTAGTAGAACAGATTAAAGAAAAGGTTAAAAATATCCCAAATTTAAAAATTTCACTAGAATCCGATTATTTAATCGTCCAGACTGATGGAAGTAATTTAGGATGGGGAGTAATGTTAAAAGCTAAACCTAATAAATAGAGTGATAAAAATGAAGAAAATATTTGTGCATATCAAAGTGGACAGTATAAAGAAAAAGAAAATATGCCTAGTATAGATTTAGAAGTATTAGCTATAGTATATGGTTTAAGTAGTTTTAAATTATATATTTTAAATAAAGAAGAAGTTTTAGTAAGGACAGATTGTGAGGCGATAGTTAAATTTAGTCAAAAAATAAATGATAAAGTTTGTAGTAGAAGAAGATGGTTAAATTTTATGGACACTATATCAGTATATAAGAACATTGTTTTCGAATATATTAAAGGTAAAGAAAATGAATTAGCAGACCAGTTAAGTAGGTTACAATTAAAAATAAAATCGGTTAACCAAAACTAATGTTTGTTTCAGCATGCGACCAACTCGTCAACATACAACAAACAAGGGCAAGGGAGTAGCATCTTCCTCATCTCAAGACATTTATTATCAGACAATGTTAGGAAATGTTAGATTTAGACCCCAGAATTCTATAGGACTTCAAAATTCCATAGAACCAATGGAAAGAATAGACTTTGGACCTTTTAATTTAATTTCTTTTCCACCCAGTAATTATTCGTTCAAACTTAGACCAGAACATGTTTTAGACAGATCCCAAAAATGTTTGGTAGATAATCTTTGGATAGCACATCATAAGCCAGACCACAAATATTTTTTACCCTCTATAAATGCTTTATGTCATTATATATCAGACAAAAGTAAGCCTATATTTAAATATTATATAATTATTCATGGTAAAACAAATGAAAATTTTAAGACTTGGTTAGAAGTAATGGACTCTATAAAAGGTGTAAGAAATCCTCTTTACAAAGGTTTTAATGATTTTTCCGAAGCTTTAGACTATGCAAGAGGACACCTTGGACCAAATTTTTATTTATCACCAGCCCTCAAACAAAATCCAGACCATACACCCCAATATAATATCCAAAGAGATTCACGAAAAATAATTTTTTGTGACCATTGCACCTCAATGACCGACGCCTTCAAAAGATTAAATCTTAGAAGGAGTCTCTTATTGTGGAAAATTCTAGACTCATGGAGAAAATACAGACTCTACAAGACAAGCTTAGTAAATATCAGAAAAGAAATACTCATGCAAATAATTAGACACAGAGTTCTCCATCTCCACAAAAAATGGATGAAAAGGGTTTGCATTACCCTCTGAATGCTCAGAAATCAACTATACCGGATGTTGGTACAGCTAGTCCGGTTCAAACGGTAATTGGTAAAGACAAATCAAATCCGTTTATGGCAGTCACTTTGCCAAAAAGTGAAGATGAAGCTGGACCTTCACCAAAACCACCTAGAACTAATACCTTAAAAAAGACAAAAATGGCAAAAAAGAAAAATAAATAAATTGAGATTATCGTAAAACAGACATTAGAGAAATTATTTAGTAGCCAAAAACAAGATAAGCATATGGATAGTAAAAACAAACCATGTACAAGTATAGATAGGGTAGTTCCAAACATGAACAATACAATAGACATTAATGTTCCAAGATTGTCAGACGAAGAAGATGATAGATTTGAAGATAGTTTTCTCCAAGATGCTCAGGATCCCTATGAAGATGTTGATTCTGGAATGAGCTTCGACACCATAGCCCTGTACAACTTGGATACATAGATAGATAGAAGACAAGTGGAAAAGAAGATAGATACGTGGAATAATAAGATACAAGTATTATGATAAGAATTTCCATGTGGGTATGCCCACTTCTAGTTTTGTAATTAGTCAAGTCCATGTCAGATTGCTTCCGTTATCATTACTTTCCAAAAGGAAATAAAAACTGAAGAAGCACACGTCTGGAAAAGAGGAATAATAATGCATGTGGTGATGGGGCCCAATGTGTACCCGACTTGCATTATTAAAGAATCTTATCCTTATCTGTCGGCCATATTATCCAGTACATGTAGTTTAATCCGTGTCCACTCCTTTTTCTTAATTTGGTTTACATAAGACTTAGAAATAATAGCAAAACATAGAAGGAAAAACCCTCAGAACCTCTAAGAAATATTTCCTCTCTCTTATGTATAAACCAATCCTCCTGTCCAACCACCTTCTCCTGATGTAAATCAAAGTTTATAATATATAAAGTTTGTGGAAGAATAAAGTTTT